>NC_090725.1:293800000-293807500 GCF_036898095.1 Palaemon carinicauda | reverse complement strand
TCGTACCTGGGTAAGGGGCTTCCAAAAGTACACTTCTGGCCCTTATCTTCCAAGTGAGAAAATGAGGGCGTATCTTTTCCCTAAGGCATCAGCTGAGGCAGTGATTCCCCAGCCTCAAGAGGAGATCCCCTAAGTTCAGATCCAGGTGGATGCTGAAGTCGCGGTCGCGATGCAAGACATCCAGCTAAATGACAGGATATCTGATGTGGACGGGTGTCAGGAGGAAGACCTCCTTGCAGAAGCCCAGGATGAAGTTCAAGTCCCTCTACATCGGCCGGTCTCCCAGTAGAGCTGGGACAGGCCCTCTCTTCTATTGTTGGAATGATCCAACAAATGCAGAAGGAGAATCAGGAGAAGGCGGCTGCAATGGAACTGCGAATGCAGTGCCTTGCAGAATCACATGGGCCCCAGAAAAGCTCAATGTGAAAGACCTTCCTTTGTGCTCGGATGCTAACCCATGGAGGTATGCTGAGCACATGTCGATGACGACTGGAAAGATCGTCATCTCGGATATGCTGGGCTCAGTTCCCCTGGAGGGTGGAATTCTGGCCCAGCAAGGCACCATATCCGGACTGTTATGTCCGGCTGAGGAAGGAACCAGCTTCAAAGGAGGAGGCAGAGCCGAAGGAGGTCATAGTGATGACCATGCTAAGGCTCAAGCTCTACTTTCATCTTCGATGAAAGAGAGGGGCTTCTCTAACTCAAAGGTAGCTGCATTGAATAAGAAGCTCCCTTCCTTTGTGTCCTCGCCTACTAGAGCCTTCCCCCTTTTTACAGAAAGGGTTTCTGGCTGTACTAAAAGCAATCGAGGCCGGCAAGTCTTGCCCCTCCCTAGAGGAGTGTAAACCCTTGTCGCTGGCCCTGCCTATGGACCACAAAGATTGGAAGGACGTCCATCTTACGTTCTAAGTGGAAAGTTGGAGGCTGATATTGCCGGACGTCAGTTCGGCAAGGACCCCCCTAAGCTGTCTGACTTTCTTTTGCGAAGTGAGCTCGATACAAAAGAAAGACTGACTGCCTCAATGTCTCTTCAGACTACTCTCGAGACGATGGCAAGTGACCCCAAGGTCCATGAAATGTTCATGGTAGTGGCCAAGCCTCATCTGGCCACAGTGACGAAGGACCTTTATGGCTTCGTCAAGGCAAGGAGAGCTTGTAGGGAGTTCGTGTTTACCTCGGCTACAGTGAGGCACGAGCTAAAGAAACTAATCTCCTCCAACATTTGGGGAAAAGACCTTTTTCCCTACCGACTTGGTCAAAGAAGTTTTTGATAAAGCCACCTTGGAGAATAGAAACCTTCTCCAGAAGTGGGACCTGGCTATCAAAAGAAAGTCTTCCCCGGATGAGGGTCCTCAACCAAAGAGGAAGACTATGAGGACTAGGCTACCGTCTTGGCCAGCCAAGCCTCTTAGACAGCAACAGCAACTGCAATTGCCATTGCCCCCAGTGCCCCAGATCGTGGCACAAACCCCGACCACCTTTCAGTGGGTACCCCAGGCCGTGTCGACACAGTCCACGGCATTCACCCCAGCGTTCGAAGGGCAGTCTACTTCCTTCCGAGCAAAGCCTAGAGGAGCAGCCAGAGGCTCGTCTAGACGCCCCTCAAGGGGAAGGGGGATTCAGGGGTGGTCGTGGTCAGGAAGGCAAGACCTCAGGACGGCAGTCCAAGTGAGGTGATACCGGTAGGAGGGAGACTTCTGAAATTCCGGGATCGGTGGACCTTCGATCCCTGGGC
The DNA here is from genome assembly GCF_036898095.1 of Palaemon carinicauda. Taxonomy (NCBI): domain Eukaryota; kingdom Metazoa; phylum Arthropoda; class Malacostraca; order Decapoda; family Palaemonidae; genus Palaemon; species Palaemon carinicauda. The sequence continues at coordinate 293,805,765 of NC_090725.1, read as the reverse complement.
CCACAGCCTACTCAAGAATGGATTGGGCGGGAGCTGGTACAGCACTCCACCCCCGTACCTTCGGTTTTTTCCAACACTCCACCCCCGTTATGGAGGAGTACGTTCAAGAACGGTTGGAGAAAAAGGGTGAAGCCCATCAATTTCTAAGGGAGGCTGTTTTGTGTTCCCAAGAAAGACTCGGAAAAGCTCAGAGTCATTCTGGACTTGTCGCCACTTAACAAGTTCATAGTGAATTGCAAATTCAAAATGCTAACACTGCAACACATAAGGACCTTACTGCCCAAGAGGGCATATTCCGTCTCTATAGACTTGTCAGATGCCTACTGGCACATTCCAATTAGCCATCGACTCTCCCCCTACCTAGGGTTCAGGCTACAGCGAAGACTATACGCCTTCGGAGCCATGCCATTCGGGCTAAACATAGCCCCAAGGATTTTTACGAAGCTTGCGAGCGTAGCTCTCAAACAATTTCGCCTAAAGGGAATTCAGGTAGTAGCCTACCTGGACGACTGGTTGGTGTGGGCAGCATCCGAGACAGAATGCTTGCAAGCTTCCAGTCAGTGATCCAGTTCCTAGAGTACCTAGGCTTCAAGATCAACAGAAAAAGTCTCGACTTTCTCCATCTCAAAAGTTCCAGTGGCTAAGATCCACTGGGACCTTTTGTCACACCGTTTCTCCACCCCAGCGAAGAAAAGGAAGGAGATAGCGGGTTCTGTCAAGAGACTTCAAGATTCCGAAAGGATATCAAGACACGAGCAGGAGAGAGTACTGCGCTCTCTCCAGTTTGCTTCGGTGACAGACCCAGTGCTAAGAGCACAGCTAAAGGATGCAATCGGAGTTTGGAGAAGTTATGCATCAAACGCGTGAAGAGATCTGAGAAGACCAGCCGCTTCGGCTAAGTACTCTTCTCAGGCCTTGGTCCCAAGCCAGACATCTAAAGAAGTCAGGTTCTTCTTCAGCCACCTCCCCCGTCGGTGACGATTCACTCAGACGCCTCAAAGGAGGGATGGGGAGGTCACTCTCATCGGAAAAAAGTCCAGGGGACTTGGTCCAGGCTATTCAAGACCTTTCTCATAAAACTTTCTAGAAGCTAGGGCAGTGCTCCTTACCTTAAAGAAAGTCTCCCCGCGTCATTCGTTCCACATAAAGTGGTAATAGACAGCGAGGTAGTTGTAAGATACTTGAATCGACAAGGATCGAGGTCACCACCTCTCAACCAGGTGATGTTGGCCGTCTTCCGATTGGCGGAAAAGAAGAAGTGGTACCTGTCGGCAGTTCACCTTCAAGGAGTCCGCAATGTGACAGCGGACGCTCTATCCAGGTTCACACCGATAGAGTCGGAATGGTCCTTAGACGCAGGATCATTCTCCTTCATTCTGAATCAGTCCCAGAACTGCAGATAGACCTCTTTGCGACGAAAGACAACAAGAAGTTGCCCCTGTACGTGCCCCGTACGAGGACCCCTTAGCGGAAGCAGTGGACGCGATGTCCCTCGACTGGAACAGATGGTCCAAGATTTATCTGTTCCCTCCTCACAACCTTCTGTTGAGGGTCCTCAACAAACTGAGATCCTTCAAAGGGTAGCGGCAATAGTGGCCCACAAGTGGCCGAACAGCGTGTGGTTCCTCCTGGCATTGGAACTGTAGCTGAAGTTTGTACCACTACCAGATCCAGTTCTGACCCAGCGAGTCCAGAAGTCAACTGTCTGCGCTTCATTACAGAAAACCCGGACCCTGCAGTTCATGATTTTCTCTCCCTAGCGGTGAGAAAGCGTTTCGGGATTTCGAAAGCCAGTATAGACTTCATTGAGGAATATAAATGCAAATCTACTAGAAGGCAATATGAGTCATCTTGGAGAAAATGGGTGGCCTTTTGTCAAGGCGAAGATTCCGCAGGAGATCTTGACAGACTTCTGCTTATCTTTTTTCCCCACCTCCATGGTCAAGGGTTGGCAGCGAACACGATTTCAGCGTGTAAGTCTGCTTTGACAAGACCCATTCTATATGCCTTCCAGGTCGACCTAGGTAACGAGATCTTTAATAAAGTCCCGAAAGCCTGTGCTAGGCTCAGACCTTCAGCACCTCCAAAGCCCATTTCATGGTCTTTAGACAAGTTCTTCATTTCGCTTCTCTGTTGAGCAATGAAGAATGTGCGTTAAAGGATTTGACACAAAAAGTTATTTTCCTAATTTGCACTCGCGTCCGGGGCCAGGGTTAGTGAAATTGTAGCCTCTCGAGAGAGGCAGGTCGTGTTCAGTTCCTGGATGGGGAAGAACTGAACCTGTTTCCGGATCCTACGTTTCTCGCCAAGAATGAGTTACCCACCAACAGGTGGGGTCCCTGGAGAATCTGCCCTCTGAAAGAAGATGCATCTCTATGTCCAGTAGAATGCCTAAAGGTCTATCTTCATAGAACTTCAGACTTCAAGGGTGGTCAACTATTCAGGGGAGAAACATCAGGCTCAAATTTATCTCTGAATCAACTCAGAGCAAAAATCACATATTTTATTCGCAGAGCGGATCCTGACAATACACCCGCAGGTCACGATCCGAGGAAAGTTGCCTCATTTTTAAATTTCTTTAATTGCATGGATTTTGAACATCTCCGTTCATACACTGGCTGGAAGTCTTCCAGAGTGTTCTTTCGCCACTATGCGAAGCAAGTAGGGGAACTAAAAGAGATCTGTGGTAGCAGTGGGTCGCGGTGTTAACCCTACTGTTTAACTCTGCGAGGAACAGTGGTCTTAATTGGGACGATTAATTCCAGGGTGAGTGTGTAGTTACATACTGTACTACAAACTAAGTGAGGGCACTGTGTTGCCCATCCAGACTGTTCCATTTCCGAAGGTGAACCTAGCATAAGTGCAGACATGTGTGCCGAGCGTTTCTAACGCTAATGTCATTGATTTGTAATACAGGCTTTTATGACTTTGATACCTCGGTATCTTAAAAGTGGCATCTAATGTTTTTCTTTCAGACAAACAAGCCCTGTTTACTATCATACTTATGCTTAAAGTTTTGGGTTATCCTCTTCTTATATATATATGTATAATTGTGGTTAACCTGTCTGTTTATTGTCTGTCAATAAGCTTGTTCTTGAGAACCTTGCGTCTCCTTCACCTGTGTCAATTTATTGGTATAATTGAGCATTCATTCTATGTACCTTATCTGGGATAATTCTAATAGAATTGTTCCTTTATGCAAGCTATGTTGCATTGGTTTTCCTCCTATGCGGATTTAAAACCTTTGGCCAATACAAGTATTGTGCGGAAAACTGGTCGATATTTCATATTGACGCAGTGGTCCTTTACAAACTATGCTTTACTTAATATAGGGCGAGACCACTATATTAGCTTGCCTGGTATTCATACATAGATATATGTACTCTTCGAGACTTTCCAGAGTCTAGTAGGACTCTTCCCTGTAGGGGGCAGGAAGCTCTAACATAGTTTATAGTTAGTTGAAAAGATGTATAACGGTAACATCTTAGGTCTCTAGGTCTAGTCGACCGGGAATAAATATCTCCGGGGAGTACGGCACGTTCTGAGAATCCACAGATACAGTAATGCTCTGGTACACTTCCATCAGGACGACATGGCTTGAGCCCAAAAAACGGATTTTGAGCGAAGCGAAAAATCTATTTTTGGGTGAGATAGCCATGTCGTCCTGATGGACCCGCCCTTGCCTTTCTAAGAAAGGGCTGTAGGACCCCTCCCTACATACAGTATCTGTAGCACCTCGTGTACGCTACAAGGAATACAGATGGCGCCAGGATTGGCGCCAGGCACGCATACGAATCGGGGGATAGGGAAGCCTTGGGAGCGGCTCCCCTTTTTCTTTCCCGAATTCGTATCTCGTCAATCTCCCTCCTACGAGACGAATCTCTGTTCAGGTCGTAGATTGCCATGTGACGTGTCTAGAATACGTCCTCTGATATGTCGCGATATCCCTTTCACGAGGGATACTCGCTCCAGGAGTTAGAATTCTGGTACCTTAAGGTAAATTCTCTGGGAATATCGCCGTAGTTGTAATATACCCTAGGAAGCTACCCTATAGGAACTTCCATCAGGACGACATGGCTATCTCACCCAAAAATAGATTTTTCGCTTCGCTCAAAATCCGTTATATATATATATATATATATATATATATATATTATATTTATATATATATGTATATATATACATATATATACATATATATATATATAAATATATATATATATTATTATTATTATTATTATTATTATTATTACTTGCTAAGCTACATACCTAGTTGGAAAAACAGGATACTATAAGCCAGGGAAAATAGCCTAGTTAGGAAAGGAAAAACAAGGAAAAATAAAATATTTTAAGAGCAGAAACAACCCCAAAATAAATATTTCCTGTATAAGCTATAAAAACTATATAAACTCATATATTCTTATATATGAATATGTGCATGAGAATTCTTTTTCCCTCATCTAGAAGCAAGTGTCCCTTTGACAATCGGCATTCCTTTTATGTCATAAAATAATCGTCGTACATGGAAAAATAGCCATTTCAAGTTGAAAAATCTCATTATAACCATTTCAGGCCTTTCTTTCTCCCCGTTTTTCCACTCAGGTTTCTAAAATGCAAAGGTAAAAATAATTTCTTGTTACTTATGCTCTGTAAGCAATCAGACATTTGTAATTGTGTTAGCTCCAATTCCCATCCCTTGTCTTTCATGTAGTATAAATTGCTTTATACTTGCATAAATGAAATGCCTTATTATTGACTTGAAGCGTAAATGAAATTTATTATTCAACGGCAAAGGATTTTTTACTTAGATACTGATGCACTTTACTTCTATTTTTTAAATAAAGCATACTAAATTTTTATATTCTATTAATCATATTAGTGCGTTAAAAAACCATTTTGAGTATAAGAGCATTCTTCTGATCTCCGTCAGTCATTTGCACTTGTTTATTTCATGACTTCACGATTGAGGAATATTATATTTAATGAAGAACGCTGCATTGATTGGAATGGCGAATACTAATGAGCTACAACCTGAGCACACTGAGACGATAATTATCTTCGGAGTTGAATCAATAGACTCTAGTTCGCTGGTGTTTGTAGAATGGGGAATATTGATCTTTACCCATTTTTAGTAGTATAGTATGTCAAGTGTAAAATTTCCCGGTGTTGAAGCTAAACAAGTATTTTTATCAAGTCCAAGAAGTTTCAACTTTCATTAGAAAAAGTTGGAAATAAAATAGTTCCTTAATGAAGTCCTCTTGAGAGAGTGGGCCCTTGCTAATTACGGGGAAATGCATATAGACATGCCTTTTGAGTAATGTTTTTTGTATTTATTTTCAATTATTATTTGATAACTAATAAAATATCAAACCACACCAGTTTTCAGACGGATTCCCATTTTACACTAACATCTATATAATTATAAAATATCAAAAGCACTTAGACCTCACACCTCCTAAACTAGTGAGCAATCCACACCACAAAAAGTCTCTTTCTCCCAAAAGACTTTTATCATTTGTTGAGTCCCTATCTCGTACAGTTTCAAAGTTATGGACAAAGTTGAATTCCCAGACAACCTTCGACCTTTAATATATGAACCTGACCTGAACGTCACTTTACACTTTAGTATTAGCTGATTAGGAAAGTTAGGCCTGCATTGCTATGCTGTAATTGATATTTCTTTCACACGTATTATTAAAGTAATTCAGTATTTTTTTTACTAACAATTCAAGCTAATGTAATATATATTTACACTTGTCTCCTCA
>NC_090725.1:293760000-293790000 GCF_036898095.1 Palaemon carinicauda | reverse complement strand
ACTGCTTTTAGAATGGTTTATTGTTGATTTACTCTCATCATTTATTTATTTCCTTATTTCCTTTCCTCACCGAGCTATTTTTCCGTATTGGATGCTTATAGCATCTTGCTTTTTTAACTAGGGTTGTAGCTTGGCTAGTAATAATATATATATATATATATATATATATATATATATATATATATATATATATATATACATGTATATATATATATATATATATATATATATATATATATATATATATATATATGCACATACACATATGGCAAAGGATGTATTTTCTATAGTACATTAAACGAGCATATTGAAAGCATAAGATTATTTGTGATTCAATCAATATTGTACGGTAATGTGCGTTCTGAAACGTAGTGCTTCTTATAGAACTGGAACCACCCAAAAGATCAGTGTTCATTACAGATACGTACATAGCGTATAATAGGTGTCGCAGTGTGCTTGTTTTTAAGCTAAATCTGTGAATTCATAATAGTTCTTTTAAATCAGTCTTAAAATAATTATTGAGACTACGAGAAAATCAGCTCTCATTTTCTCAGTAAAAAAAGGATTTATGGAAAATCTAAAACACGCAAAGACGCCCCTATACACTCGTGTATATGGTGAACAGACAAAATGCAGATGGACATAATGTTGATGGGCAAAATGCAGATATCCGTTTTAAGAGGATATAATGTCGACGCCAAGAATTTATTAATATTATTAATAATAACTAAATATGGTAACGATAGAAATAATTAATTATACTTTTTTTATATTAAAAATTTCGTTCAGACCATTCTATCGTGGTAGTTATCACATTAAAATCTCTTGTTGTTGTGTACATATTTTTTTACTCCTAGTTGTTGTCTTCTTTAGTTGTACACAACATTCAATGACCCTAACACAGATAAACGTATTCTCAACTAGGATAGATTTTTTCAAATCCTTTAGTTGTTTTTTGAAAGACCGTAATTTGAATCCAACCTTGTTCAGTGTTGATTTCCAATGATTGATTGATTCAAGGTTCTCTGGCATTCTGACATCTAAGGTCATTGACATCGTGTTGAGTTCGGAACAGCTGCTATTTATAGTATAATGAAGACATTCTCAAACAGTGTTGTTTCCTCCGACAACGAAGTTGGAAGGTAATGTTTTCGCCCCTGTTTGTGTGTTTATATATGTGTGTGTATGTAAACAGCTTCCTGGCCATAATTTTAATCGTAATGAAACATACAGCGATTGGCTTGTTTGGTAAAATGCTGGAAATGATTAAATTTGGAAGGTCAAGGTCACGGTCAAGCAAAATGTCCTTTTCACGTAATCAGCCATAAGTTCGGACATCGTTTTCACAGAGGCTTCAAACTTGGCCTTATTCTAGTGTATGAAAATTCACGACAGATAATATATGTAAAGATCGAAGGTCAAGGTCGAGTCCAATGTCAAAGTCAAAGAAAAGGTCAAATTTTGGTCAAGTATCTCCATTCACATCTATCTACAAGTTTACGAGCGGGTGTTTCCCAACATGTGCATTATTATTATTATTATTATTATTATTATTATTATTATTATTATTATTAGCCAAGCTGCAACCCTAATTGGAAAAGCAAGATGCTATAAGCCCAAGGGCCCGTACAGGGAAATATAGCCCCATGAGGAAAAGGAAATAAGGAAATAAATAAATGATGAGAACAAATTAACAATAAATCATTCTAAAAACAGTAAAAACGTCAAAACAGATATTTTATATACAAACTATAAAAAGACTTATGTCAACCTGTTCAACATAAAATTGTTGCTGTAAGTTAAAACTTTTGAAGTTCTGCTGATTCAACTACCCGATTAGGAAGATCATTCCACAACTTGATTACAGCTGGAATAAAACTTCTAGAATACTGTGTAGTATTGAGCCTCATTATGTAGGAGGCCTGGCTATTAGAATTAACTGCCTGCCTAGTATTACGAACAGGATGGCATTAGCTTGCCTTTGTCTGTTGCTTTCATTCGTCCAATAAAAAAATGGCATCGTGGTGAGATATTCCTTAACTTTCATTATGCTATAATTTTGAGCAGATGCCTTATGAATGACTTTATCAAAGGTATCTATGGTTCAGTTGGCAACTTCCAGCTTTTTTACTTTTATGCGCGGGTTACTTGATATAATGGAAGGCGCACAATTGCTTATCAAATTACATGACATAAGTTTTCCAATGTTTTTAGGATCCTTGATGTATAAGACTTGAAACAATGATTAACATTTGAAAAGTCGTTGTCGATTTGTCAATATACACTAATACGGGGTATATATATATATATATATATATATATATATATATATATATATATACATATATATATATATATATATATGTATATATATATATATATATGTGTGTGTGTGTGTGTGTGTGTGTGTGTGTGTGTGTGTGTAAAGCAACAAAGCTGAGGAGAGAGATTTACCTATCAGAAATTGAGTTCATGAATAAAAATAAAAGGCATAATGAAGATTAAAAATCTTTTGAATGTTTATGTGATAGGTTCTAGCTTTAATGATGGAAAGAACTGAGGACATTTGCACCGTATTCCACGAAGTCTTTGTCCTTTTCTTATGAATAGGAGAATGAGATGCAAAAGAACAAAACAAGTTGTTTATGCTCTACCAATGAAGACATTAAAAGCAAATTAGACGGAGCGAAGAAAAAAACTGCATATGGTCAAGCTAATTATCCTTAATAGGGATTGGGTGATTCTATTTGAGTTCAGTTTCTAAGAAGCTTAATTAATATTCTCGATATAGATGGGTTGATCAATTACAGCGAGCATATCAATATTCCAGCGTGAAACGCCATATAGTATATGAATGACCTGAGGCGCGATTTCACTATCTCGTTACCTCTTCTGTACAGAGAATCCATATTTACCCCAATACCGCTCATCTAAACCTTGTGATATACATTCTCTAAATACTCATAAAAAGAGAATTTTTTTTAATGCCCATTTTTTTATTTATATATTTTGGCTTTCGTTTAAATTCTTCCTCTAGCACCAATTTTTTATGTTCGAGTGTGATTCCCAGAAAATGTATAATGTATACATTAATATGTATTGAAACACAAAATATTTTAACTTTTACTTAGAACATTTGGACGGGGAGCTTTGGTCGATGGAATTGTATTTTGTCATGTGTGTCTTTTCCGAGATGTTTTGGTCATGTAGAAAGGAAATATATTCTCAAAACCTTTGCACTCCTTAGTCAAGTAAATCCTTCCCAGACTCTTCGATTACATGGTATTCTAAGTTATTGTGCGTTACATTTCCCAAAGTATTCAAGAGGTATCAATTCACATTTTAAGCTTGATATTTTCATATGGAATTTCGAAGCAAGTGTAAACCATTATAATTTAAATGAGCTCAGATTCAAGGTGGGGAAGAATATGAGAAAAAGAATAAAGGACATTCTCATCAAAGGCCAGGCATTGAACTTCATCAATATAGCCTTGCATCTTAATTGGCATTGTTGAATGCTTCCAAAGGTTTTGAAGTTAATGTGCTTTGTGCTGTAAATAACGCTAATGAGGAAAATACGAGAGTTTAATCATGTAGCTCCGAGAGAAGGTGCTTGGAAGATATTAAGCAAAGGACCATACAGCATTACTAGATGTAAGAAGTTATATTAATGCCAGTAGAATCTAAAACTGTAGTAATAACGATATTATTATTATTATTATTATTATTATTATTATTATTATTATTATTATTATTATTATTATTTACTACTAGATAAGCTACAACTGTAGTTAGGGCTCCAACGGGGAAAAGTAGCTCAGTGAGGAAAGGAAATAAGGAAATAAACTATAAGAGAAGTAATGAACAATATAAAATGTTTTGAGAATAGTAATAACATTAAAATAGATCTTTCATCTATAAACTTTAAAAACTTAAAATAACAAGAGGAAGAGAAATAAGACAGAAAAGTGTGCCTGAGTGTACCCTCGGGTAAGAGAACCCTACCCCAAGACAGTGTAAGACCATGGTACAGAGGCTATGGCACTACCAAGGACTAGAGAACAAAGGTTTGATTTTGGAATGTCCTGATAATCCTGATCCTGATCTTCACTTGCGGAGTCAAAAATTATATGGCAGATTAAACTACCATTATGGCTTTTCCCATTAGAATCGGGATAGTTATTCAATCATTGTTTCATCTTAGAAATTTACTTGTTGTAATAGTTTCCTTTATGTTACTTTGATAGTTTTAAAATTCTACTTTAGTCGTTGACAATCTAAATTCTTTGGGGCTCCCCCATTACTTCAGATGGTATTGGTTATTTGTATCTAAGTTATCCATGTGTCTTAAATGAGAATGTGGGGCGATAATTTAAACATAAAATTTATGATTGCATACACCCACACACATATCCAACTATCTGTCTATCTACTTGTATATATATATATATATATATATATATATATATATATATATATATATATATATATATATATTGGTTTATCATACTTTGTTGATTTTTCCATTAGCTGGTTAATTACATGGAAATGGTCATTTGTCGAATACCCACTTCTAAAGCCTGCCTGATCGATTCAATTCTAGTTGTTCAGCTATTCGACCTAATATGATCTTAGTAAATATTTTACATATTACGGAGCGTTAACGTATTGTGCGGTAATTTTTCAGGTATTTTGGGTCTCCCTTTTTATTAATTAGTATAATGATAAAGTTTTTCAAAGTTGTAGGTATAGAGCATGCTTGCAGACTTTTGGTGTTAAGTTTGACGAAATTTACTTCTATGAAATCTCCATCTAATATGGAATAAATTTTTAGGCCATCTTTATATGGATTTTAATACTTTCTTTACTTTTCCTACTGTTATGCTTGGAACGGGCTCTTGTGTTTCATCATTTCCATTGGCAAAGTTGTTTTTTTATATCAGTAATGTATATTGTATAGATGTCCTCTGCAATTATTATCACTCCATATCTATTGCGGATATTTCCTCTTTCATCCTTTAGAGCAAACATTTGTTGGCACCCTGTTCCAAGTCTTCTTTTCATCAATTTGATGCCTCTTCCTTTCTATAGCGTTTCCTCAATTTTGGTATGAATGTGTTTACGAATGTCTTGGGGTTTCAGTATGTTTATGGTTTTGGATAGTTATGCTAATTATATTTCATCTTTCTTGGATTTTACTCTCATTTATAATATTTTCTTTATTAGGTTTTTGTTATTTTCTGATAGTTTTCCTTAATCTTGTTTAGGAACTTGGTTAATTTAGTTAAAGCTTTAACAGTATTAAACAAGTCAAGGGACCATGGAATGGTGAGAAGCAAAATTTGTTCACATCTAAGGAACTAAAAGGAAAAACGAATTTTAAGAAAAAATATAAAAACTCTTTGTAATAGGATGAAAAATAGGTGCTCCTAGGTATATGATGAAATGGAAGCAAGTAAAGAAGAAATGAACAGTAATCTAACAAAACTTGTATTGGAATCGGCACAAGATGTAGGTGGAAAAGTTCCTAAACTATACACACACACATACACACACACACACACATATATATATATATATATATATGTATATATATACATATATATATGTATATACATATAAGTATACATATATATATATATATATATATATATATATATATATATATATATATATTGAACTATTTCCATAGTATCTGTTGTGATAAGAATGGAAATTATTAAGAACTGAATAGAAGAAATGGTAAAACTCCGATTATAGTGAAAAGGATAATTCGGGGTGTCTGGTGATGATTAGGTGTTGTGTAAATAATGGAGGACAATAATTGTGTAAAAAAGGTACATTTCAAAAGCGGTCGGATGGATGATGAGAGGAGGACCTAGAAATGATTGAATTTAGGGTAAGGTATATCGGAAACATGAGATTTATTATGGAGGAAGTGTGGCAGTTCGTGCAAGATATAGGTGAGTGGTGCGCAGTATGTAAGCTTTCTGGGTAAGAGTTAAACGCTGAATATTGCATATGTTTTCCGTATATGGGTCCATCCTTAATGCAGCGTATTAAAGGTATTTATTTGTGAGTTTATCCCTATTTTGATAACACAGTAATATATGTATATATGTGTATATATATATATATATATATATATATATATATATATATATATATATATACATATATATATATGTATATATATACATATATATATAAATATATATATATATATATATATATATATATATATATATATATATATTATTAATGATATTATTATTATTATTATTATTATTATTATTATTATTATTATTATTATTATTATTATTATTATTACTTGCTAAGCTACAACCCTAGTTGGAAAAACAGGATACTATAAGCCAGGGAAAATAGCCTAGTTAGGAAAGGAAAAGCAAGGAAAAGTAAAATATTTTAAGAGCAGAAACAACCCCAAAATAAATATTTCCTGTATAAACTATAAAAACTATATAAACTCACATATTCTTATATATGAATATGTGCATGAGAATTCTTTTTCCCTCATCTAGAAGCAAGTGTCCCTTTGACAATCGGCATTCCTTTTATGTCATAAAATAATCGTCGTACATGGAAAAATAGCCATTTCAAGTTGAAAAATCTCATTATAACCATTTCAGGCCTTTCTTTCTCCCCGTTTTTCCACTCAGGTTTCTAAAATGCAAAGGTAAAAATAATTTCTTGTTACTTATGCTCAGTAAGCAATCAGACTTTTGTAATTGTGTTAGCTCCAATTCCCATCTCTTGTCTTTCATGTAGTGTAAATTACTTTATACTTGCATAAATGAAATGCCTTATTATTGACTTGAAACGTAAATGAAATTTAATATTCAACGACAAAGGATTTTTTACTTTGATACTGATGCACTTAACTTCTATTTTTTAAATAAAGCATACTAAATTTTTATATTCTATTAATCATATTAGTGCGTTAAAAAACCATTTTGAGTATAAGAGCATTCTTCTGATCTCCGCCAGTCATTTGCACTTGTTTATTTCATGACTTCACGATTGAGTATTATTATATTTAATGAAGAACGCTGCATTCATGGAATGGCGAATACTAATGAGCTACAACCTGAGCACACTGAGACGATAATTATCTTCGGAGTTGAATCAATATACTCTAGTTCGCTGATGTTTGTAGAAACGGGAATATTGATCTTTACCCATTTTTAGTAGTATAGTATGTCAGGTGTAAAATTTCCCGGTGTTGAAGCTAAACAAGTATTTTTATCAAGTCCAAGAAGTTTCAACTTTCATTAGAAAAAGTTGGAAATAAAATTGTTCCTTAATGAAGTCCTCTTGAGGGAGTGGGTCCTTGCTAATTACGGGGAAATGCATATAGACATTCCTTTTGAGTAATGTTTTTTGTATTTATTTTCAATTATTTGATTACCAATAAAATATCAAACCACACCAGTTTTCAGACGGATTCACATTTTACACTAACATCTTTATAAATATGAAATATCAAACCACACCAGTTTTCAGACGGATTCACATTTTACACTAACATCTTTATAAATATAAAATATCAAACCACACCAGTTTTCAGACGGATTCACATTTTACACTAACATCTTTATAAATATGAAATATCAAACCACACCAGTTTTCAGACGGATTCACATTTTACACTAACATCTTTATAAATATGAAATATCAAACCACACCAGTTTTCAGACGTATTCACATTTTACACTAACATCTATATAAATATAAAATATCAAAAGCACTTAGACAGACCTCACACCTAAACTAGTGAGCAACCCACACCACAAAAAAGTCTCTTTTCTCCCAAAAGACTTTTATCATTTGTTGAGTCCCTATCTCGTACAGTTTCAAAGTTATGGACAAAGTTGAATTCCCAGACAACCTTCGACCTTTAATATATGAACCTGACCTGAACGTCACTTGACACTTTATTATTAGCTGATTAGGAAAGTTAGGCCTGCATTGCTATGCTGTAATTGATATTTCTTTCACACGTATTATTAAAGTAATCCAGTATTTTTTTTTACTAACAATTCAAGCTAAAGTTATATATATTTTCACTTGTTTCCTCATCACCCCTATGTAATAAAAGAGTAACGTGTCTGGCTATATACTGTATGTATGTATGTATATATGTATATATACATACATATATAAATATGTATATATGTATATATACATACACACACACACACACATATATATATATATATATATATATATATATATATATATAATATACACACATACATACACACACACACACATATATATATATATATATATATATATATATATATATATATATATATATGCACACATACATACACACACACATATATATATATATATATATATATATATATATATATCCTGTCATGCTCAGTGGTATTGCCAGATATATAACTACTCATTCTTTCACCGTCCTTCGGGTAAGGGTTGAGCAACGTGTCAGGCTAAAAACTGTATATATATATATATATATATATATATATATATATATATATATATATGTATGTATATATATATATATATATATATACATATATCAAAATCTCCCATAAGTTACCGAAACTGTCGTGTTGTAGTAAGGAAAGGGAAGCGGGTGGGAAGGGTTGAATGTATGTCTGTGCATATCTATATAAATATTTAGCTGTAATTTTTTATGGGTTGCGTACACTAGTATTTGAGTTAAAAGTAATGTTTGAAATTTTCGAACCATTACTTGGTTACTTCAAAAGGCATATGTGCCATAGGTGGAAGGGTTCATAATGCCAAGAGTCCATTGCTATATCTTAGGGTTATTTCTTTTATATCCAAATGGTTAATAATCTTTTCTTCTTGATCATTGAAATGTGCCCCATTTACCATACATTTTAGCACAGCACAGGACATTTGTGTTTAGTTTAGCATGGATATTATAGGCCCACAGCTGCCCTCACTCTATAACATTCTAAGACACCGACATTCCCACTTCTTTCCTCTTATCTTGCTGCCCAACCTTCCTTTGATACTGCATCTGTGGTAGTTGTCCCTCAGTTGTGCACGGCCACTGTATGGCCTCCCAAGCCACACTTGATCGTTGGTTTAGTTCCAGAAAAGCTATCGTTACATAGAAGGAGAAGACATATCTCCTAACTTACTTGGAACCTATAACTTTAACTCTATGGTCATTATACTATTTTGTGCTCAAGTTTATGTTCGGCGAATGGCGATGTTCTCTTTGGTTACAGCAATACAAACTGACTAAAGATCACATGCTGAGAAGTAGGTAAGAAAACAAGAACGGTGAGAAACTGATCGAGCATGAATGACGAAAAGCTTATTGATTGATGGTGTGAGAAGAGCCTGAAAAAAATCCAAAGGTATTTCTTTCCTATTAGAGGCTTCCCCACCAAATAACCAAATCCACGAAAGTCAAACCTAGGAGTGTGAAGCGCTGACTGGAAATACAAACAAAGATTATGAAGTTTTGAAAGTTAGTATGGATGGCTGACGAAAAAAAATGTATTGAATGGTGACGAGATACGAGAAGAGAAAAAGAGCAGACTCTGAGAAGACGGGAAAGTAATATGTGTGTAAATGTTAGTAAAACACTATGTGTGTAGATCAATATGTGAATTTTATGAAGGGTTTTTAAACACACTTTCATATATGTAAGTAAAAACTGGAGGTTGATTGCTGACGAGTAACAAGGCTGGAAATGATTGTAATCCAGATAATGATCCACCTATAAGATAAAAGACCTGACATTAAACAGTGATGATGATAATAATAATCATATTAATAGTCATTATATCAAAAGTTGTAGGTAAGGGACGGGGTTCCGGTACTATACCTCGTGAAGTTTACTTGTTGAATATGAATGAAAGAGAAAATCTGTTCTAAGCTCTTGGAATGCATTGCTTGAGTAGCATATGTTGTACAAGAAGACCTCATGAGGTGAGAATAGGATCAGTAGCCTTAGATGGCACGATACCCAAGAAACTATGATAAATCATGGGATGAGAAATGTAGATAGTTGAAGAATGGGTCAGAGTATGTTGAGGTATTTGGGTCTTGTGAAAGTGATGAATGAAAATATGTATGTGGAAGAGTGCACTACTTAACAATAGTGGGAAAAAATCAATATTTAATTGCATTGAAGAAGACGCATTATTGTTCATGTGTAATTAGCTATGTAATTTTATACCTATATATATCTAGATCTATCTCTATATATATATATATATATATATATATATATATATAATGTGTGTGTATATGTATATACTGTATATATGTATATATATATATATATATATATATATATATATATATATATATATATATATATTTTATGTATATATATATATATGTGTGTGTGTGTATGTATATGTATGTATATATATATTTATATATATATGTATATATATATATATTTATATATATATATATATACATATATATATATATATATATATATATATATAATTATCTTGGTCTCAAATAATATGGCGAAGAGAATAGGTACAAAACTATGTTTTCTTCAAATACGTTCAAAATGTTCAACAGTTTGTTTTGCTCTTTCATAGTGTTGTTATTGCTATTTTACTGATATAATTCATAAAATAAATCCTTCAAGGTGAATCTCATTGGTGAAGAAAGTTTTGTTAATATAGAATTCTAGATATGAAGAAGAATTAAACAGAGAGAAGAAAAATTGCATAAAGTTAAATTGATTCACGAATAAAGCAAACATTTAGAACTGTGAGGTAAAGAACATGAGAAAAGTATGCATTTGGCCAATGCCCTCGTACAATATTTTTAAGTCTCAACCTCTTACAGTCTGTTTCAGATCAAAGTAACTAACTCATTTCATTTTTATTTAACCTTAAAAGATTGATATGTAACCTTTCTTTGATCTTTTAATCCAAAGGGAAACTCGTTTTTCTTTCCACGCTTTAGAAAAGTAATATTATTTATAGCCTACTTTCAATACATTTTCCTCTACGAGAACGTGAAGATTTGAAAAGGGGACATGGCCACTCTTTCAGAGGAAGGCGTATCACAGCGTGAATTCAAGGATGTCTTTTGATGTAGTGTGTATACTCTCTCTCTCTCTCTCTCTCTCTCTCTCTCTCTCTCTCTCTCTCTCTCTCTCTCTCTATACCATCATCATCATCATGTGTGTGTACCTACTGAGGTGTAAATATTGGTACTATGGAAACTGTAATCGTTTGAAACATAAATTTGCACAGTAAAACCTGGATAAAATGCTATATATTTTGTTCATCGTTATTATTGAAAAGTATTTTTTGTTCACCGTTATTATTGAAAAGTAATTTTTGTTCACGGCTCTGTTGACCTCTCCACGGCCCAATGTTGCGTACTTGTTATTTACAATAAATATACATTCATTGAAAGCTTTCATGCCAGCCAGTACAGATGTTATATTTGAATGCACATTTCAATTAATATATTTTTAAATGCCGTATACACTGCCGTACGAAGTACCTCACGCATATAGCATACTTTAGGCAAACACCAGGTTTTCACTACTACTACTACTACTACTACTATTACTACTACTACTACTACTAGTAGTAGTAGTAGTAGTAGTAGTAGTAGTAGTAGTAGTAGTAGTAGTAGTAGTACATAAGCTAGGTATGAACAAGAGTTCCTTATGATCTAGGCCTCTCTTCAATCCAGGTTCTTTCATCTAAATCAGGTACTTTTCTTAACGGCGGGTACTGAGGGCATTATTTTTCAATAAACCCTCTAAAATACACAAGACCCTTTTATTCTATTGCCTCCTCGAAAGGTATATCTTGAAAGTCTTCAGTGACTACAGAATGCTCCTCATGATCATCTAATGCTGCAAATGCCAACGTTGAAAGGCCCAGTTCCTTTCTAGTTGTATATAATTTTCCCCTGATTCCGAGATTTTTTCACGTTCCTTGTGCAATGAACCTTCTGATAAAGTTCTCTCAAATCATACTTTTTCTGAATTACACTGGTTTTCAGTAAAGAAACATCCCTCCCTGAAACGTAAGTTCGAAGTTTCTTATGAAGTTTTGGGAAGCGATGGAAAGAGATATTTTCTTTAACCTCTTTTCCTCTACTATATCAACATTTTCTAAGTTACAAAGGGGCACCCTAAATTATGACTATATTACCTCAATTAGGAAAAGCACTAGGGTAAGTGGTACTTGTCCCGGCTGACCTTGTTTGGCACTCCCTGACACTTCGGTCTACAATCTATGGGCCTAGTGACACGGATACCTGCCCTCAGGTCATTTACTGAAGGGTGCGTCTCACTAAAATAAGTTACGCCCAATGGTGGTTCGGCCCTGTAGATCAACAAAAACCAATCGGCTGGTGGAAATTAAGTGACACTTCAACCCCGCCCGCTGGTCTGAAATGGACTTTCTGTGTGGCACTGCACTGTGATTAGAGAAATAAGAAAGAGATACCTAAAGCCCTACTATTGTAGAAGACCTACCACTTTTAAATTCAATCTGCTCCTCAATACAAGTAGTGCTAGAGAGTTGAAAAGACTTGCAAAGTTTGTTAACCTTATAATGTCTTTATTTTAGATTTAATACTTGCTAGGATTTTCAATATTCTGGTATTATTTTCAATGTATGTACTTTCCTTTGTCATAATACCTTTTATGCTTTAAATATGTACTTGCTAAATATATGTGTACATAAGTATAGTTGTAATCTATTGGTTTCTTCTTTTTGTAGTTTTTGTGTAAAATATATATTTGTGTAATTTTGTAGTTCTCATACTCCAGAAGTGGTCGATAGAATAAAATTTGCCTTTGAACAGGGCTTCACATGTGGGGTGAGAGTGCAGCTATAATCCACTGACGATTGGTTCACATGTGTGTGTGTGTATATATATATATATATATATATATATATATATATATATATATATATATATATATATATATATATATATATATATACATATATATCTATATATATATATATATATCTATATCTATATCTATAACTATATCTATCTATCTATCTATCTATATATATATATATATATATATATATATATATATATATATATATATATATATACAGTCAAGCATGTTAATCAAAAGAAGACTGGGTGGCGACGCTAAATTCTCCAACACACGAAAAAATGGTACTCAACTTAGTCGATGAGGAGGAAGGTGAAGTATCCATGATCGAAAATCACTCAAAAAGCCAAGAAAAACAGGCAGAAAATCTCCAAGCGACCGTCAAAGATGGTGACTGCGAACGGGAATGGATCAACAGGAAATGTGTTAATTGTAGCACATTGAGATCGCGAGTTGTAACGGCTCTCCAGCCCACGTATCCTACCTTATACCTTATCCTTCGAGACAAGGATAACTATTCGGGTAAGGATAGCTTGTTATTAACACGTCCCTGATTTATACATGATATCTCTCGGGATATTCGCTCCAGAGGTTAGAGCTCCGTTGATACCTCTAAGGTACAATTTCTTTGGTATATCATTCGTAGAAATATCCCAAGTAGAAGCTGCCAATGAGGAACTTCCATCAGGACGACATGGCTTGAGCCCAAATATATATATATATATATATATATATATATATATATATATATATATATATATATATATATATATATATATAAACAGTCAAACCTCCTTATATGCTGTCATTTAATTCTGAGAAACCCCGCTGTTGCAGAATTCATGGCATATTAATCGATTCAAGCTATTAGGATTTTTTTTCGCTTGTAAAAAATTCACTTCAGAAACGTAATTGTACTTTGAATATGAAGTACACATGAGCAGATAATGTTCTATACTTTAATGATAATATAGTACATTGCATTAAAGTCTTATTCTGGTAACATTGATATCACCGCTTCTCTCTCTCTCTCTCTCTCTCTCTCTCTCTCTCTCTCTCTCTCTCTCTCTCTGTCTGTCTTATATGTATAAGCATTTTAATGTGCAGTACTACACTAAACTATTAATATATAAATTACAAGTAATATGTAGTCTATAGTACTGTAGTAATAACTTGACACTTCCCAATATGATATTAATGATAATAACGATAAGAGGAAAAATGAAATTAAGAAATAACCATCACAATAACATCATCACTAATCCCTAACTATTTGACACTCGTGTTATCATCATCATCCCAGTGTCGTCTTCCCAACGACGTCTGCAGTCATGGGTCGCCATTCCTCTCTATTTCTCAACTTTCTCTAACAACCGAGCTGCAGATATTCTTTCTCCTGTCATTCTCTCCAATCCATCCTTATATTTTTGTTTAGGTCTCCCTTTCGGCAACCTTCTTGCCTACCTCTTACTGAAGCTAAGAGCTCTCTCCTTAACTCCCACCCCGCCCAATACATCCTCATTAGTTTTCTTCTCGGTCCATGATGTTTTCAGCATTCTCCAAAACCACACTTTCGCAGCTTTTAGCCCCTCCTCGCCTGCTTTCCCCACGGTCCAAGTTTCCCAGCCATACAACAGTACAGACCAAGCTAAACATATCACAAACCACCTCTTTAGATTCATAGATATTTTCGAAATAATTATTAATCTCTTGATTTTCCAAATACATCTTTTCATTTGGATATTATCTTCTTGATCTCTTTTTCCCATTTTTCATCGCTTGTGACAGTGGATCCTAAATAATTAAAACTATCGGTTTGCTTGACTGTTTCACCATTAAATCTTATCTCTTTTCTTTGGGGGGGATTTTATCTTTGGTGAAAACCATAACTTTTGTTTTTTTTTATGTTGAACAGGCTGACATAAGTCTTTTTATAGTTTATATATGATATATGTTTTAATGTTGTTAATGTTTTCAAAATATTTCATTTTAATTGTTCATTTTTTCTTGTATCGTTTGTTTATTTCCTTATTTCTTTTCCTCATTGGGTTATTTTTCCCTGTTGGAGCCCTTGGACATAACTATAGCATATTGCTTTTCTAACAAACATTTTCAAAATAAAAATTGCATTTCTCGTCTCATTATCTTTCATAAAACAGCATTGTTCATTGCCAATCTCTTGGAGCATCTTATTTTTTTATACTATTCAAGACAATTCATAATATTTTTTTTTTTTTTTTTTTTTTTTTTTTTTGTGATCTGACCAATGATGCTGATAGCACGGTGATTATTTGCCCTCAAGTGTTCATGGTATTTTTTTGGTATTGTGGCAAATGTTGATTCATGCATCCACTATCCCCATTGATATATCAATAATGTACTCTCCAGGAGCCACCAACATCTCTGCAGCTCTTTCATCATCACCTGTTGCTCTATCGCTATTCATTTGCTTTAAAGCTGTCCCTATCTCTATCTCTGGTCTGATTATACTTGGCCCCTCTCTGTTGGCATTCAAGTCTAGTTGTTCTATTCCGTCATCATCAAACAATTTAATATATTACCTATATCTCTCCAATATTTCCTTTGATTCCATTACTATAATACCATCCGCTTTTTTCATACTAGTGCTGATCTCTCTTTTAATTTTTTTACAGCAATGTCATACTTTCTCTGTTCATTTCTCCCATCCAAATCTTCCACCTCCTCACAAATCCTGTTATATAATACCCGTAAAGATCCTCCGAATGAAAATTATTGGAAAAGCTCTAAAACTTACAATTTCTGTATAATTATGCAATAGTTGATAAAATGAAATATTGTACCGCAATATGTGATCAGCTATATGAAAAGATTCTCTCTCTCTCTCTCTCTCTCTCTCTCTCTCTCTCTCTCTCTCTCTCTCTCTCTCTCTCTCTCTCTCTCTCTCTCTGAAGTAAAAGTAGCTTTGGGAATTCAATTGTTCATATTTTATCATTAGCTTAATTAATTCTTATTCAAATGAAGTGTTATTTCATGATGTAAGATAATGAATTTACAAAAGATTTGTAAATAAAAGAATTTGTATTTAGAAAAAAAGAAAACTAAAGGTACCATAACATGATAATATATTTTTAACTTTATAAGAAATTTTTTTTTGGAAATTAAGCATTACAGTAGATTTTCTTTTACAGGAGTTTGCTTGTTAAAATTAATAACTTTATTTTAGTTAAGTTTTGAGAGATCAGGTTAAGTGGGAGGCAGAGGAAATTCGTTTAGTTTGGCTAGTTAGGTATCCGAAAAACCAAACAAAAGATATACAAAGAAAAGATGAAATTTAGAGGAAAGATAATCTAAGGGCTATTCCACACACATTTCAGTTACTCGCATCTTCTTAATTCACAGGATGGTTAGGTAATTCGTCAATAAAAGAAAACATTTGAAAAACGAAAGAAAAAAAGATAAGATGAATTTTGGCTTTTAAAAATAAGCTATCTATTGCTTAAAGACTCTGATGCTGATATATAAGAGAATTTCAAGGCCATAGGTAAGGGTGGCTTATATATTTTTCATTTTAGGGTGATGTAATTTCTTTGCTGTTACAGAATTCTGAATCATGTAAAGTAATTGAAAGAAAAACTTTGATTAGCATGTATATAGTTGGATGAGTATATTGTGGACCGCTCAGTTATATGATTTCTGCTGACGTGCATGGACAGGAAGGACACGAGGGAAGGGTCTTAGGTTGCGGAATCGGTAAGGGTAACTGCAGGATGTGTTAAAATCTGTTTGGCAAATTTTTGTGGAAGCGGGCTGTGATTATGGCGGTACCACTTTCCTGAGCCAACCCTCTAAAGGACAAGGTTTTCAGGTGAAACATTTATGTATATGTGTGATTGATTCAATTCATTTGCATTTAATATACTCTTTATTAACATTTTACCGTGTCATTATTAATTTTTTTTTCTCTTAAAAAGGGTAAAAAATCATGAGATTTAAGAAAGTTTGGGCAAGTTTAAATCTAATTGTTGGTGGTCTCATATTTTATATATATATCTACAACTAAATATGCTTGTATTTCATATATCAGGTAATATAACTTTGGATTATGGAAAATAAGATTTAATCTAAACCTTTAATCGTACTATGCTTGGTGATGTCAGATATTTTATTGAAGCCGCTATTAATGAATCGGCAACATGTTTTGATTATGATTTTTATTATTGTTAAATAATACTCTTATAGTTCTAACTTTTCCTTTTTCCGATATTTATTCTATTATGCTTTGAAGTAATTTGTTATAATCCTTACCTGGACTCTCAACACCTGGAATGGTTTCAAGATTCCCCACGGAAATTATTGTGGATTTTAGTCTTTCATATATCTATAGTCGCCGCAGAGATTCCAGGCGAAATAGCCCCCACCTCTTGATGACGTCATAGCCAATCATGTTGTCTGGAGCGGTCACAACACTTAATTAAAGTGATTATAAGTTAGTATAGTTTGAAATTTATAAGGCGATGCATTGTAATTGTAACTGCTGCTAAATTGGGAGACAACGTTATGACGTCATCGTGGGTTTGGATGTTATTATTATTATTATTATTATTATTATTATTATTATTATTATTATTATTAATATTATTATTATTATTATCATTATTATTATTATTATTATTATTACATGCTAAGCTACAGCCCGAGTTGGAAATGCAGGACGTTATAAGCCCAAGGGCTCCAATAAGGAAAATAGCTAGGACTTATCAATAGATCAAATTCATACAGAAACATAGAAGCTATGTTTTTGTAAATCTAGCATTAATAGACATTCAAAATGCACCCTACATGAAGGAAACCCCATTTATATGTAATTCTTTAGTAAGTAAAAATGGTGTGACTAATTAACAATGCAAAATATTAAAGGGAATTGCTAGCCAACTAACATTCATGAATGATCAAGAGATGCTGAACAGGATAAATGTTGTAGTGGTGAAAGGAAAGATGTATTCAATCAAGGCTAGGCATTCAAATCCAAACTCTTTTTAAAGATTATTTTAATATTAGGATTTTCTTAAATTATTTTTCATATCGTATGTTTCATTGGGTACGATTCCAACTTTTTTATGGTTCAGCTAAAAGACTTCCAAGTGTTTTCTTCTCTGTTATTTTACAGAAATGAATATTAGAAGTAGAGGGTTTATCCTATCTTTAATCAGAAGTTAAGCCGCAAGTAATGAGGAAGCGAATTAAAACGGATAAGGAGAAAATAGAAACTCCAGAAAATTAATATAAGCATATATGATAAATGAACTGATTTAGCTAGCCTATTATTATTATTATTATTATTATTATTATTATTATTATTATTATTATTATTATTATTATTATTATTATTATTATTATTAATCAAATAAAGAAACATCCATATAAAACTAGCCCGTGATAACTAAAGCAGACATACAGATGAATTAAGATCCATGATTTAACAAACAAATTAATATGCATAATATATCATAGAATAACTGAATAATTTGTAGCAGTCTTGCTTGATGATGTAAAATTAGTCTTACGACATATTTCCTTTTTAAATGCTGCCAGAAAGACTTCATTGAAGCTAATAATTTGCAAAGTAACATCCATGCTGAAATTGGTGCAGATAGTAAACGAATGCATGAAGGTTGTGAAAAATATTAAACTGAATATCTTTGAGTTGCGGATTCAATAATAATTGCCATTATTATTATTATTATTATTATTATTATTATTATTATTATTATTATTATAATTAAAGGCTAAGCTACAACCTTAGTTGGAAAAGCACCCAACGGGGAAAATAGCTCGGTGAGGAAAGGAAATAAAGAAAAATGAAATATTTTAAGTATAGTAACAACATTAAAATGAATATTTCCTATAAAAACTTCAACAAAACAAGAGGAAGAGAAACTAGATAGAAGTGTGCCCGAGTGTACCATCAAGCAAGAGAATTCTAACCCAAGACAGCAGAAGACCATGGTATAGAGGCTATGGCACTACCCAAGACTAGAGAACAATGGTTTGATTTTGGAGTGTCCTTCTCCTAGAAGAGCTGCTTGCCATAGCTGAAGAGTCTCTTCTAGCCTTACCAAGAGGAAAGTAGCAACTGAACAATTACAGTACACTAGTTAACCCCTTGGGTGAAGAAGAATTGTTTGGCAATCTCAGTGTTGTCAGGAGAATCTGTAAAGAATAGCCAGACTATTCGGTGTCTGTGTAGGCAAAGGGAAAGAACCGTAACCAGAGAGAAGGGTCCTATGTAGTACTGTCTGGCCAGTCAAAGGACCCCATAACTCTCTAGCGGTAGTATCTCAACGGGTGGTTGGTGCCCAAGCCAACCTACTATCTACCATTGTTAAGAAAGAATGACACATCCTCATCGATTAGTAATTTCTGTGAGATAAAACATCCATTATCTTGCTTTACAATATAGCATTTATAATTTCTATTTGTAGATATTAGTTTTATCTGAGTGGAGGTAGCCGTTTCATGTTGAGGATAAGAAGCCCACATAAAACTCGTGAGTGTTTCCAACTCATTCCTCATAGGTTAAAAGGTGACAATTTTGCGTTTGTGTGTTATATCATATCTTATTGGTTACCAAAAAAGATCAAATTTAACAATTTCTAACATTTACTTACTCGTAGTTTTAACAAACCCCCTTTTTTTCCTTGTATCCGATTTTAATGGGCCTAATGGTTAAAATGTGGCATATTTGATATTTATACACGGACGTTCATAATAAATTAAAACCAATTCAGAACCCCGTCTCTCATAAGGTTTTGACCACGGCCGTGAAAAGTTCTCGAGAGCATACAAATATATTTGATTGGAGACAAGTGTACACATTGACTGTGTTACCCCCATTAGATGATTATATTTTGATGTTTTTCACTGAATATTTGGGGGTTTGTGACCGTCGAATCTCTTCTGCCCTCAAAGTTTGATATTCTTAACATTCCTCCAAATATTTTCTCACTTCCACCGGTAAAATTTATTATAATGATTAGTGGGTTGTCAGCAGCTATTGATAGACTTCCAAAAAATTATAGAGTCCAGAAATAGTCTGTGTAAAACTTATCCATTGCTTTTAAACGGTTAGGTGTATTATAATGAGGCAATTTGTAGTTATACTTAAAAGCATGTAATGTATTTGTTCTCAAATAATTATACACACTAACTGTAGAGGATGAACAGAAATGACAAAGCGAAGAAGTTAATAATCTTGATTAGCAATACTAAGCCGTGGCTTATATACCACTTTGTATGGACTGTTAATATTTACAAAATGGATTTATGGTTTCTTCGTCTACTAACCCAAGATTGAAATTAATATAATTTGATTTTGTTTTCTATAGGTAGCCTCAATCATCAAAATTTCAAATCGATCGTAATTTTGTGTCCTCTAAAGCGTGTGAGTTCATGTTGGAGGTCATCCATGAATTTGTGAAAATCCTGAAGCAGGATAATAAAGATTTCTGGTCTGGCGTGGAGCTTACTGCAGCTCTTGGAGTAATGGAGTTATAGGGATGTCTGAATAATATGCTGTCTGGATATGTGTACTAGCATGTCTTGTGCCTTCAGGAAATCAGTTCTAAGCAGTGAAAAGGTGACGTTTGCTGTAATGCATGTCCAACTCTATGGTTTGCGGGTGAATGCCATCAACATGATTTGGTCCCATACAAATTTAGTAAGGCGCCATTTGCAAACAACACGTGATGGGTGCTGGTGGCTGGACTTAATTTTTCGTTGGAGGGCTGGGACGAACGATTTGCGTGTGCCCATATTGACAAGAAATTTCATGTCAGACATATCATCGGTGATGTAGAAAAAAGTAAAGGTCTTTTTCTGTTTCCTGAAAGAAAGACTCACTTTTATGTATGAGGCAACCAGTCTGGCCGTCTATGATGGTTAGATGATTTAGCTGCTGCCTGTACCTTCTGTATGTTTTTTGACAATGTGCACTCTTTCTTGCACTTTCGTACCTTCTCCCTGATCGGCCCTTTGGTTTGTAAGCCTTTATTCTCTGGCATGTCAGCTGCTTGACTGGTGAACTGGAGTGGCAGGAGAATTTGGATCGCCGTCTTTCTTTTCATTAGTTAGAGGTTGTGGGTATGTGGCGGCCACTGCTATGGGTGAGTTAGTGGGTTTTGCCGATGTCTGCAATAGGTAAACCTCATTGATCTCCTATTGCTGTTCCTACGTTGTTGAGTAATTTTTATGGATCTGAAAGCTGGTAGCTATTCTGAAGGGTGACCTTAATTAGGCCTTAAAATTTCGTATGTGCGGGTTTTGTCTGGCTTAGCTAACCACTCTACTCTTAGTTCGAAGACACTTTCGGTTAGGAATTCAAGTACGGTGTCAGGTTTTCCTGACAATGGTATGATCTTCTTTTACCTGAAGATAGTTTTCGTCTTAAAGAACCAGTGTTATGAGTTATAAAAAGAGACAGTAGGACGGTGATTTTATGAGGAGAGTTGGCGACGTTGGTTATCTTCAGTCACTCCAGGGTCACCAATTTTCTGGTCAGGGCTTGGACGGAAACTCTGGCTGGTTTCAACTAGTTTATTTACACACAACTGTGACATTAAGTCACTCCTTGCAAGCAAAAAGGCAACAGGAAATATTTACATCTAAAAAGGTACAAAAACCTTTTGAAACAATTAAATTGAAATCTTACAATATTGATTTTTAAATGTTAGGCGCCCATATTCCTGGAATAAAAAAAAAAAAAAAAAAGATGATCTTCGACGTAGTATTGTGTTTGTTTTAAGCCGGTTTTTATGCCATCCATGGAAGGTCGTGCTTTGGTGGCCAGGATATTACTGTGAGATGCTGGGTAACGGTTCCTACAGTAATCACAGACACTATGTCGTGTGACACCTTAGCAATCTCCATTCAAGAATGATTATTCTTGCTACTGCTACAACAGCCCGTCTTTTCATTGCTACACTCTAATAAGTCACATCCAGCTGTATGATCATGCTTGTAATGCTTATTCTCTTCAATGATCACACTTACTACTGTATTCTCCATAAATGCATAGAGAATTCTATTTTCATTAGCATTAGGAGGCAGAACAGAATTACCAGTAACTCCTGCATCCCCCACAAAATCGTATTTAGTGTTCACTTTTCTTCCAGTCATTATCTATAATTGAAGAACTCTGCCAATTGTCTCTATAATAAGCCTTTCAAATCATGTGATCAACTCTCTCTCTTCTCCATTACCTGAATTTAACTCTGCTCTGTTCAATCTCTCATAAATCCCTATATCGTCATTTGTTACTTAAATCTCTTCATGATCACTCTCAGCTCTTGAAACTGGTGCATCTTGATTGCCGGCCAATTCTCTTTAATCATCTCTAAAAACCATCGCAATCAGTATTATTAATTTCTTCATCTTTATGGCCAATAAGTTCATGCAAAATATCATGAATTTCTGCTCCACTTAGCACTCATTCAAATGACATCGTATTATATTTTTTATCTTCCTCCAATTAATTGGCCCTTAGCTGGCAAAGTCACGTAACTGACAAACTTGAAATAAATAGAATTACCAATTAGTATATTAAATCCTGTTCTGCCTTATATTCCTCCAAAAAAAATTGATTACTTGGTCGGTATCTATTTGTGCCTCTTGGCGATCATCTCAGTGTAGTGTCGTTATCGTTGCACGTTGGTATTAACTTCTCAAATCAGCTTAGGTATTTCAGTGCTTGACTGTTCGAAAATAGAAAACAGTGCTCTGGAGGCTATAATACTGCTTTAATGTGCCGTGCAATATAGTTTTTACTTTTGCTTATATATATATATATATATATATATGTGTGTGTGTGTGTGTGTATTTGTGTGTGTATTTGTTTGTGTTTATTTCTTTACCAATATATATTTTAAGTTCATCAAACTATTACTATATTTCTCTAGATATTCTTTTCATTTTCAATATTCTATTTATGCTGTTCATAGGAATCACATTGGAAGTTTGAAATAGTTTTCACTTCTGTATGAATGTGAACATGTAGAAGAAGAAAAAAAGTGTATTTTTTCATATACTATTTGACAGAAAACGATTTTGATATAACACAAGATATTGATAGTCAGTTTCTTCTTAGTAGAAAAAAAACATTGAATAACGAAGGGTAATCATTCCAAGGAATCGAGTTTATCAAAATTGCATTAAACTTTAAAGTGGTTGATGCACTACGTCTGTGAACTGGCTAACAGAGAACCAGTAGTGTCATGAGGATAGGTCATAGTTAACCTGGATACGCCATTTCAAGTGTGACAATAACCATACGGACATAAGGTACAAAGATATAATTATGGATTCGAGAGAATCAATTCTGTATATTAGCGTTGGAAAGTCAGACCTTAGATTATTGACCTAGTTTAGAGAAAATGTCTGAGAAGTTAAGTGCTCTGAGGTCCCTAAAAAGGCGAACATTTTATAATTTTGCTCAAGGATATAGGATGAAGGGGCAGCTATGATAGATGCATTATATAAGGAGCACAGGCTAGGTGTTAAAAAGTTGTTTTTTTTTTACCCCCCCCCCCACAAAAAAAAAGAAACTACGTAATTACCTCCCCATATCGATGCGCAGAAACCCTCTAAGTTTTGTGGGCATAAAAGAGGAATGTACGAAAGAAATTTTTCCATCAAATAGATACATGAATGTAGGTGTATATGAGTTTTCATGATGGTAATTAGAAAACCAGCTTTGAAAGTAATACCTAAGAGAGTGAAAGTTGTAGTAGGAGATAACACTTGAATATTGCTTAAATGAAAAATCAATTTAGTCATATAAAGTAAATCTTAAGGAAGTTTCATTTGTAGAGAATTTGGTGGATAAAATTTGTGCAATGGCGAGTTGTTTACCCCCCCCCCCAAAAAAAATGATCACAAGAGTAAGTGTACTTTGAAATTGTTAAAAAGACACATTGCAGATAATAATGAATACCGTATGCGAATGGCGCTCTCTTAAACAGGACGAATATCACATGGCAATGGTTGTTGATGAGTAATTTCGGGAGCATATGGATAGGAAATTGGGAAAATAATATCCCAGAATATTTTGCAGGCATATGTGATAAGCATTGTATTCATGTGTGGATTATCTCTATTTAAAAATGCGCATTTTTGTCATTAATTTTTTATATAACTGCTCTACTAAATGAACATAGTTTTAAAATATAAATTATATTTCAATTTATAATTTCTTTTTGTTTCTCTCCGTATACGCCTGTATGTTTAGTGGCTGAATAATGCAAATAATACCTTCCATACGATTAATTACACAAGTAAATGCATATAATTTCTGATCATATACTAAATCTCTACTAACAATGTCATTAATGAAATACAAACACCTCCCAAGGCTGAGCAACCCAGTCTACCCTAAAAAATTTCGTTTCCCCATAAGTCTAATTTGTTCAAATTTTCACTAAAATTTTACCAATTTCATTTTACTTTATGCTGGAGTATAGAAAAGATCAATCCTTCCACTTAAGCTAAAGGAAATTATTGTGATAATAAAACTGCTAATAAGCAGAGTAAAACAAACAAAATAAAATTAACACAAAATCTTATAGAGTTTAAAGGTCTCGCAGTCCAACCCTCCTCCCAATCCGACCTTCCTTAAAAAATGACGTTGAGCGGCAAAAGTTGCAGCCAATCTATCTTTACCACTCGACTCTCTCTCTCTCTCTCTCTCTCTCTCTCTCTCTCTCTCTCTCTCTCTCTCTCTCTCTCTCTCTCTCTCGATGAGACAGGGTCAAGTTCGGTAAATATACTATTTGGAGAAAAAAAAATATTCCAGTGACATGATCTCTCTCTCTCTCTCTCTCTCTCTCTCTCTCTCTCTCTCTCTCTCTCTCATCCGATGAGAGAGAGGGTTAACTTCCGTGAATCCTTTGCTTGGAGAAAAAATAGTAATATTCAAGTGGTATGATAGCGCTAAAATACGCCAATCCAGTCTAACGCAAAAAAAAAAAAATTGTTCTCTTCCTTATTTTGACATGTCGCCTAAGTTAGGTTCAATTAGTTTCATTTTTTGGATAAAAAAAAAATTGTCACAATCAATTACTAATATACGGAAAAAAAAGGTTTGCTATCAAAACCCTTGTTGAGCTTCAACGATGGGAGATAATCTTGTTCGTGGGTGCTTCAATTAAGCTCAGGTTCGTCGGAGATACCTAATACTCTTTTTGCGTTAGGCTTTGTTGCAGTGAAAGCAATATCAGATAGGATGCTTGACTCTGCTTTTGTTCACCAGTAATTTGGTTCAATCTGGAATAAAAGTTTGTGTTAAATTAATTCAATTCACCACCTTTGCAGGAAAAAAAATAGAGAGTCAATAATAGAATAAAGATTCTAGCTGCATTGAATGCTGGTAATCTTGTTTTCTCATCCAATTCCAAGTTCTCGGGAAATCCCCTTACCTCATTTATTTTAAACTTTGTAGTGAGAACAAATGCTATGTTAACCGATGTATCAAGAATAACTAGATATATACATTTGTTTCGTAGAATAAAGTATGTTACATGCGTAGAATACAGTGTGTTACATGAAGTTACATAAGTTAGGCTTATCTTAAAATATTATAATGTTCCCTTTGTCCTCTAACGTGAACTCGAGAAAAATAATGTATTATGACCTTGTTTCCTGTAGATAATGTACATTAAGAAGAATATTTAATACTCACTGGCAATGAACGATGGTGTGGAATTATGTATACAAATCTAAGTAATAATCTGATCTTTTGTGCAATATGAAATAGAATTGGTTTAAAATAACATACCGTTTAGGTAATCATGGGGAAAGTAGAGTAAATGAAATTATCATCTCTTATTATAATATGTATCGAAAATACAGTGTTCCATTTACAGCAATTGTGTCACTAATCTCAGTATTCATCCTTAGCTATTTCGTATTTGTTCTCTGTGGAGAGAGAGAGAGAGAGAGAGAGAGAGAGAGAGAGAGAGAGAGAGAGAGAGAGTGTACTGTATCTACTCTTGGACTTGAAAGTTAGCCGACATGGTGAAAGGTTCTTTACCTTAAATTCTCGCTCAGCATCTGGCATCTTCCTTCACTTCTCAAAATTTATATTGATCATTGCAAGAATGATGAGTTGAGAAAACTCTCACAACTGCCTTACTAAGAGAAAAATTCTAAATTCTTGAGTTAAAATGTAACCTTATAAAATAGATCAGAGGGTATTCATAAATGAGAAAACAAAACCTTAATAATTCTTGATAAACGCATTTATACAATTATAACGTTTATACAAAATACATCTATTTTCGACTACCAGGTAATTGCAGTATCTATAAATAGAAAATTGAAATAGTATAGAGTGTATCTGAGCCGGATTTTGGAATTCCAGTTCCGATTCAGGCCGTATTGTACTGTATTTTTTAAAGGATTCTAGTTGAGAAATAACGTTTAAAGGTTTAAAGGCTGCTCATGAATGACAGGGGCAAGGGACAGTGACATTGCCCAATCGAGCAGGATAATGTCCTAGAGACTGACCATATACACATATGATCCGCGCCCAAGCCCCCTCTCCACCCAAGCTAGGACCATGGACAAGGCAATGGCTGCTGATGACTCGGCAGATAGACCTATAGGCACCCCTAAACTTCCCATCCTTAGCACACAAGGATGGTGAGGTTGCAGCGACCAAAGAAACTAACGAGTTTGGGCGGGACTCGGAACCCAGTCTGGCGTTCACCAGTCAGGGACGCTACCATATCGGCCACCACAACCTTTGTTATAGATGAGTACATGGATGTACATATCTACTACTTCCGATTACCTTATATTCATTATTTATTTATCAGTTCATTTACAAATTTTTCATTATCTTTCACGTGGGCAATCCATTTGGGAATCTTTTTTGGATAAATATTATTATTATTATTATTATTATTATTATTATTATTATTACTAGCCAAGCTATAACCCTAGTTGGAAAAGCAAGATGCTATAAGCCTAAGGGCTCCAATAGGGAAAAAATAGCCCAGTGAGGAAAGGAAATAAGGAAATTAATAAATGATGAGAATAAATTAACAATAAATCATTCTAAAAACAGTAACAAAGTCAAAACAGATATGTCCTATATAAACTATTAACAACGTCAAAAACAGATATGTCATATATAAACTATAAAAACACTCATGTCAGCTTGGTCAACATAAAAACATTTGCTCCAACTTTGAACTTTTGAAGTTCTACTGATTCAACTACCCGATTAGGAAGATCATTCCACAACTTGGTAACAGCTGGAATAAAACCTCTAGAATACTGTGTAGTATTGAGCCTCATGATGGAGAAGACCTGGCTATTATAATTAACTGCCTGCCTAGTATTACGAACAGGATAGAATTGTCCAGGGAGATCTGAATGTAAAGGATGGTCAGAGTTATGAAAAATTTTATGCAACATGCATAATGAACTAATTGAACGACGGTGCCAAAGATTAATATCTAGATCAGGAATACGAAATTTAATAGACCGTAAGTTTCTGTCCAACAAATTAAAGATGAGAATCAGCAGCTGAACACCAGACAGGAGAACAATACTCAAAACAAGGTAGAATGAAAGAATTCAAACACTTCTTCAGAATAGATTGATCACCGAAAATCTTGTAATACTTTCTCAATAAGCCAATTTTTTGTACAATTGAAGAAGAGACAGATCTAATGTGTTCTCAAAAGTAAATTTGATGTCGAGAATCACACCTAAATTTTAAAAGAGTCATACAAATTTAAAGAAACATTATCAATACTGAGATCAGGATGTTGAGGAGCCACCATCCTTGACCTACTTACAATCATACTTTGAGTTTTATTAGGATTCAACTTCATACCACATAATTTGCACCATGCACTAATTTTAGCTAAATCTCTATTAAGGGATTCACCAACCCCAGATCTACATTCAGGGGATGGAATTGATGCAAAGAGAGTAGCATCATCTGCATATGCAACAAGCTTGTTTTCTAGGCCAAACCACATGTCATGTGTATATAGTATGAAAAGTAATGGGCCAAGAACACTACCCTGTGGAACACCGGATATCACATTCCTATAATCACTATGGTGCCCATCAACAACTCTTTGAGATCTATTACTTAAAAAATCAATAATAATGCTAAGAAACGACCCACCCACTCCCAACTGTTTGAGTTTCAAAACAAGGGCCTCATGATTAACACGGTCAAAGGCAGCACTAAAATCAAGGCCAATCATACGAACTTCCTGACCACAATCAAGGGATTTCTGTACAGCATTGGAGATTGTAAGAAGGGCATCACATGCTCCAAGGCCTTTACGATAACCAAATTGCAAACTAGGGTGTAGATGATTACATTCAGCAAACTTATTGAGACGTTTTGCCAGAAGACGTTCAAAAACTTTAGATAATATGGGAGTTATGGAAATTGGGAGGTAATCAGTGGGACTTGAGCTACCACAAACACATTTACATAGAGGAGTAACATTGCCAATTCTCCAGTAAGTGCTAAGAGCTCCTCTTCTTGATAACTTGCGCAAAATAACAGATAACTTTGGAGCTAAGAAATCTGTTGTCTTTATAAAAAAACAAAAGGAAAAATGCCACTTGGGTCTACACCTCCATAAGCATCAAGGTTCATCAACAGAGCTTTAATCTCACGAGATCGAAAAGCTAAACTAGTTAGTTTAGCCTCAGGAAAACAGGAATGAGGAAGTTCAAGTTGTTCATTACTCTGTTTACTGTCAAAAACATCAGCCAACAGAGTTGCCTTTTCCTTTGGACAGTGAGTGACTGAGCCATCTGGTTTAAGTAAAGGAGGAACTGTTGCATCTACACCAAAGAGTGCAGATTTAAGGGTAGACCACCATTTATGTTCCTGAGTTGTACCAGAAAGGGTTTCTTTTATGGTTAAATTGTACTCCTTTTCAATTGAGGCATAAACTCTCTGAGCAAAGCTCGAAGCTGAGTATAGTTGGTTACAGGTCAAATCTGATCTGTTACCCTTCCAAAGATGATAGGCCTCCTGCTTCTCCAAATAAGCACGTCTACAATCATCATTGAACCACGGTTTGTCCTTCACTCGGTACCTTAGCACACGAGAAGGGATACGCCTATCAATTATGTTGACTAGATTCTCATTCAAAGGGACAACAGGATCTACACTACTATATAATTGTGACCAATTCCAGCACAAAAGATCATGCTAAATCCCATTCCAGTCTGCTTGGGATTTCATATAAATTTTACAAGAGTATGATATATCAGGGACAGGTTGCTCAGTCTTCACTACTAATGAAATCAAGGCATGATCAGATGTCCCGACTGGAGAACCAACCTTACTAGTTATATCGCCAGAGGAGTCAGTGTATATGAGGTCCAAGCAATTACCAGACCTATGAGTAGCTTCATTTATGATTTGCTCACAGCCTGATTCAGAGGCAAAGTCTAAAGCTCTTAAACCATGGCGATCGGTAGGAGAGATAGAACTTAACCACTCCCTATGGTGAGCATTAAAATCACCAACAAAGACAAAAGAAGCCTTTCTATCATCTTCTTGTATCTTAGCCATAATGGTAAGAAGACAATCGAAGATAGAATCATCCATGTCTGGATTCCGGTAAATGGAACACAAATAAAAGTTGTTATGCCTGCCACAAACTTTTATTACCTGAATCTCATGACATCCACATTGATAGCAGGACTTATGAGAAGCAGCCGCATAATTTTCCTTCATTTTCAGGAATTACCTTTTTCTCGTCTGTGGAGTTTACCATAGTAATTTTTAGGGGATCCTGTTGGGTTTGCTCCTTCGAAGTTAATTAGATGTCCGTTCCATTGCATATAAATTTCACAGGTCTTTTCAATCTTAGGAGAATGTTGGTTTTACTGGAATCACTGAAAATATTACTCAGCTTTTCACGATTGAGTTGTGAAATTCTTTGAGACATTTAACGCTTTCTAATAATAGATCTCTCTCTCTCTCTCTCTCTCTCTCTCTCTCTCTCTCTCTCTCTCTCTCTCTCTCTCTCTCTCTCTCTCGCTATATATATATATATATATATATATATATATATATATATATA
>NC_090725.1:293755000-293757500 GCF_036898095.1 Palaemon carinicauda | reverse complement strand
AGTTCCCAAGCTCTCATTGTGCTTTGAAAAATAAAATTGGTGGGTTTGGTGCGTTTGTGGAAGCTCATAGTGTATTGTTTTAATTATCAGATGCAATTGACTGTTTTCGGGACAGGTTTTGTGTATATATATATATATATATATATATATATATATATATATATATAGTGTGTATGTGTGTAATATATACATATTTTGTTTTATACGTAAAGATATATATATATATATATATATATATATATATATATATATATATATATATATATATACATATAGTCACGCTCAGTTCTCTCCGTCCCTCGGGTAGTCGGCAGAGGGAGTAGACATATCTTGACTAGAGGGTACTGTTTGTGCCTGCACATCTATATTTAGTACTCATTTTAGACGGGTCGCTTACGCTAGTATACTTACTTTTTACACTACTTTTACGGCTGCTTTTCCGGTCCCGTACAGCAGGGGAACCCCACTCTCTACATGACCTCCACTGTCGTTTTACCTTGTTTGTTCAGAGTATTTAACGTTTCATATCGCGTATTGTTCATTGACTGTCAAATCGTCACTGTTGTATGACTGATGAAATGAGAAAATCTTCAGTTTCCTCTTGAAAGCCTTATACAATCATATATGATGTGCTTCTAATCTATAAAACCAGACCGATAATTTTGCAATTGGCCGAATTACTCCCTACAGGTATACAACGTTCATAACCTATAAAAGCTAACCTATGTAATTTGTTGAATTACCAGACCAGTATTAAATAAAACGTAGAGCCTTTTTATATAGTATATATTTTTTTTCTATCAAGTTAAACTCCATTCAATTCAATTTCTTACATATGGTGGTCGTCCCCGAAGACTGCCGATGGCATAGTTCTCAAACTTACAGAAAGTAATTTGATTTTCTGACGTGTCGTTAATGTGGTGAAACTAGGGTGGAGCGAAGGAGAGCGCATTTGGATATTTGGCTATTAAGTTGAGAAAAAAATACTATGTACATAACACACACACACAATATATATATGTATATATATACATATATATATATATATATATATATATATATATATATATTTATATATATACATATATATATATATATATATATATATATATATATATATTAAATTTCTTATTATTGATCTAGATATTAATCTTTGGCACTGTCGTTCAATTAGTTCATTATGCATGTTGCATAAGATTTTTCATAACTCTGACCATCCTTTACATTCAGATCTCCCTAGACAATTCTATTCTGTACGTAATACTTGGCAGGCAGTTAATTCTAATAGCCAGGCCTTCTCCATCAGGAGGCTCAATACTACAAAGTATTCTAGAAGTTTTATTCCAGCTGTTACCAAGTTGTGGAATGATCTTCCTAATCGGGTAGTTGAATCAGTAGAACTTCAAAAGTTCAAAGTTGGAGCAAAAGATTTCATGTTGACCAGGCTGACATGAGTCTTTTTATAGTTTATATATGACATATCTGGTTTTGACGTTGTTAATAGTTTATATAGGACATATCTGTTTTGACTTTGTTACTGTTTTTAGAATGATTTATTGTTAATGTATACTCATCATTTATTTATTTCCTTATTTCCTTTCCTCTCTGAGCTATTTTTCCCTATTGGAGCCATTGGGCTTATAGCATCTTGCTTTTTCAACTAGGGTTGTAGCTTGGCTAGTAATAATATATATATATATATATATATATATATATATATATATATATGTATATATATATATACATATATGTATATATATATATATATATATATACATATATATATATATATATATATATATATATATACACACACATATGGCAAAGGATGTATTTTCTATATTACATTAAACGAACATATTGGAAGCATAAGATTATATGTGATTCAATCAATATTGTACGGTAATGGGCATTCTGAAACGTAGTGCTTCCTATAGAACTGGAACCACCCAAAAGATTAGTGTTCATTACAGATACGTACATTAGTGTATAATAGGTGTCGCAGTGTGCTGGTTTTTAAGCTAAATCTGTGAATTCATAATAATTCTTTTAAGTCAATCTTAAAATGATGATTAGACTGTGAGAAAATCAACTCTCGTTATCTCAGTAAGAAAAGGATTTATGGAAACTTATATGAAACACGCAAACACGCCCCCATACATTCGTGTATATGGTGAACAGATAAATGCATATGGACATAATGTTGATGGGCAAAATGCAGATATCTGTTTGAAGAGGATATAATGTCGACGTCAAGAATTTATTAATATTATTATTAATAATAACTAAATATGATAACGATAGAAATAATTAAATAATTATACTTTTTTTTATACTAAAAATTTCGTTCAGACCATTCTATCGTGGTAGTTATCACATTAAAATCTCTTGTTGTTGTGTACATATTTTTTTTTACTCCTAGTTGTTGTCTTCTTTAGTTGTACACAACATTTAATTACCCTGACACATAAACGTATTCTCAACGAGGATAAATTTCTCA
>NC_090725.1:293697500-293750000 GCF_036898095.1 Palaemon carinicauda | reverse complement strand
TAGAATTGTCCAGGCAGATCTGAATGTAAAGGATGGTCAGAGTTATGAAAAATCTTATGCAACATGCATAATGAAGTAATTGAACGACGGTGCCAGAGATTAATATCTAGATCAGGAATAAGAAATTTAATAGACCGTAAGTTTCTGTCCAACAAATTAAGAGAACAGTTTTTTGTGCAATTGAAGAAGACACAGACCTTATATGTTTCTCAAAAGTAAATTTGCTGTCGAGAATCACACCTAAAATTTTGAAAGAGTCATACGAATTTAAAGAAACATTATCAATACTGAAATCCGGATGTTGAGGAGCCACCGTCCTTGACCTACTTACAATCATACTTTGAGTTTTGTTAGGATTCAACTTCATACCCCATAATTTGCACCATGCACTAATTTTAGCTAAATCTCTATTAAGGGATTCACCAACCCCAGATCTACATTCAGGGGATGGAATTGATGCAAAGAGAGTAGCATCATCTGCATATGCAACAAGCTTATTTTCTAGGCATAAACTCTCTGAGCAATAGCTCGAAGCTGAGTATAATTGTTCCAGGTCAAATCTGATCTGTTACCCTTCCAAAGGTGATAGGCCTCTTGCTTCTTCAAATAAGCGCGTCTATAATCATCATTGAACCACGGTTTGTCCTTCATTCGGTACCTTAGCACACGAGAAGGGATACGCCTATCAATTATGTTGACTAGAGTCTCATTCAAAGGGACAACAGGATCTACACTTATTATATAATTGTGACCAATTCAAGCACAAAAGATCATGCAAAATCCCATTCCAGTCTGCTTGGGATTTCATATAAATTTTACAGTAATATGATATATCAGGGGCAGGCTGCTCGGTCTTCACTAATAGTGAAATCAAGGCATGATCAGAAGTCTCGACTAGAGAACCAACCTTACTAGTTATAACACCAGGGGAGTCAGTGTATACGAGGTCCAAGCAATTACCAGACCTGTGAGTAGCTTCATTTATGATTTGCTCACAGCCTGATTCAGAGGCAAAGTCTAAAGCTCTTAAGCCATGGCGATCGGTAGGAGAGATAGAACTTAACCACTCCCTATGGTGAGCATTAAAATCACCAACAAAGACAAAAGAAGCCTTTCTATCATCTTCTTGTATCTTAGCCATAATGGTAAGAAGATAATCGAAGATAGAACCATCCATGTCTGGATTCTGGTAGATTGAACACAAATAAAAGTTGTTATGCCTGCCACAAACTTTTATTACCTGAATCTCATGACATCCACATTGATAGCAGGACTTATGAGAAGCAGGGTACTCGGTCCTAATATACACCGCCATTTCCCTGGCCCTAGGAATGGCATTATAGGCTTCTTAAAACCTGTTATAAGGAGCTCAGATGAGTGCCTCATATTAGAAACCAAAGTTTCTGAGCACAAAAGAATATCATACTGTCTAGACGCAACTGTAAGGTCTTGGATATTTGCATGGAAACCACGAATATTGCAATACAGAAGACGACATTGACGAGGACGTACTGGTCCTGGATCTCGCTCAATGTCTCCAGACAGCATAAGAATTAATAGAAATAAAAAAGAGACATCATACTTAAAAACTAGATTAACAAGAATTATAACAAAAACAATATGTACAGAATAATAAAAAAAAAGTGATTGATGATACCCATAGACTATAGTAAAAAGTCGGGAAAACTGGTCAACATGGAGGAGCCGATACACCACGCAAGGCTAAATACCCTCCAGGATAGCCACTTCAACTGAAGGGAGGACAGTAATGATGGTTTTGAGAAGAAAAAATCAGAAAAAGGAAAAGACAACCTCATGATAAACCACCAGGCATCCATGGCCCTTCTATTAAGCCTGCCCAACACACCATTTCAAAAAAAAATAAGAGGAAGAAAAAAAAATAATAAGATAGAATAGTGTGCCCGAGTGTACCCTCAAGCAAGAGAACTCTAACCCAAGACAGTGGAAAACCATGGTACAGAGGCTATGGCACTACCCAAGACTAGAGAACAATGGTTTAATTTTGGAGTGTCCTTCTCCAAGAAGAGCTGCTTACCATAGCTAAAGAGTCTCTTCTACCCTTACCAAGAGGAAAGTACACTGAACAAATTGCAGTACAGTAATTAACCCCTTGGGTGAAGAAGTGTTAAGTATCTCATTGTTGTCAGGTGTATAAGGAAAGACGAGAATATGTAAAGAATAGGCCAGACTATTCTGTGTAAGTGTAGGCAAAGAAAAAATAAGCCGTGACTAGAGAGAGGGATCCAATGCATTACTGTCTGGCCAGTCAAAGGATCCAATACCTCTCTAGTGGTAGTATCTCAACGGGCGGCTGGTGCCCTGGCCAACCTACTACCTTGAGTTTAGTATACCAACACAAAATAGGAGCTCCTAGGTACATGATAACAAAATTTGTATTGGAATCAACACAAGATGTAGGTTGAAAAGTTCCTAAACTATACACACACACACACACACATATATATATATATGTGTATATATATATATATATATATATATATATATGTATATATATATGTATATATATATGTATATATATATATATATATATATATATATATATATATATATATATATAAAACTATTTGCATAGTATGTGTTGTGATAAGAATGGAAAGTATTGAGAGCAGAATAGAAGTGGTAAAACTCCTATTACTGTATAGTGAAAAGGATGATTCGGGGTGTCTGGTAATGATTATGTTTTGATTAGGAAAGAATGGAGAACAATGATTATGTAAAGAGGTACATTACAAAAGTGGTTGGATGGATGATGAGAGAAGGACCTAGAAATGATTGAATTTAGGGTAAGGTATATCGGAAACATGAGATTTATTATGGAGGAAGTGTGGCAGTTTGTGCAAGATATAGGTGAGTGATGCGCAGTATGTAAGCTTTCTGGGTAAGAGTTAAACGCTGAATATTGCAGATGTTTTCCGTATATGGGTCCATCCTTAATGCAGCGTATTAAAGATATTTATTTGTGAGTTTATCCCTATTTTGATAACACATTAATATATGTATATATATATATATATATATATATATATATATATATTGTTATTATTGTTATTATTATTGTTACTTGCTAAGCTACAAACCTAGTTGGAAAAGCAGGATGCTATAAGCCAGGGGCTCCAACGGGGTAAATAGCCTAGCGAGGAAAGGAAAAGCATGGAAAAATAAAATATTTTAAGAGCAGAAACAACCTCAAAATAAATATTTCCTGTATAAACTATAAAAACTATATAAACTCATATATTCTTATATATGAATATCTGCATGAGAATTCTTTTTCCCTCATCTAGAAGCAAGTGTCCCTTTGACAATCGGCATTCCTTTTATGTCATAAAATAATCGTCGTACATGGAAAAATAGTCATTTCTAGTTGAAAAATCTTATTATAACCATTTCAGGCCTTTCTTTCTCCCCGTTTTTCCACTCAGGTTTCTAAAATGCAAAGGTGGAAATAATTTCTTGTTACTTATGCTCAGTCAGCAATCAGACATTTGTAATTGTGTTAGCTCCAATTCCCATCCCTTGTCTTTCATGTAGTATAAATTCCTTTATACTTGCATAAATGAAATGCCTTATTACTGACTTGAAGCGTAAATGAAATTTGATATTCAACGACAAAGGATATTTTACTCAGATACTGATGCACTTTACTTCTATTTTTTTAAATAAAGCATACTAAATTTTTATATTCTATTAATCATATTAGTGCATTAAAAAACCATTTTGAGTATAAGAGCATTCTTCTGATCTCCGTCAGTCATTTGCACTTGTTTATTTCCTGACTTCACGATAGAGTATTATTATATTTAATGAAGAACGCTGCATTCATGGAATGGCGAATACTAATGAGCTACAACCTGAGCACACTGAGACGATAATTATCTTCGGAGTTGAATCAATATACTCTAGTTCGTTGGTGTTTGTAGAAACGGGAATATTGATCTTTACCCATTTTTAGTAGAAGAGTATGTCAAGTGTAAAATTTCCCGGTGTTGAAGCTAAACAAGTATTTTTATCAAGTCCAAGAAGTTTCAACTTTCATTAGAAAAAGTTGGAAATAAAATAGTTCCTTAATGAAGTCCTCTTGAGAGAGTGGGCCCTTGCTAATTACGGGGAAATGCATATAGACATTCCTTTTGAGTAATGTTTTTTGTATTTTCAATTATTATTTGATAACTAATAAAATAACAAACCACACCAGGTTTCAGACGGGTTCACAATTTACACTAACATCTATATGAATATAAAATATCAAACCACACCAGTTTTCAGACGGATTCACATTTTACACTAACATCTATATAAATATAAAATATCAAAAGCACTTAGACAGACCTCACACCTCCTAAAATAGTGAGCAATCCACACCACAAAAAGTCTCTTTCTCCCAAAAGACTTTTATCATTTGTTGAGTTCCTATCTCGTACAGTTTCAAAGTTATGGACAAAGTTGAGTTCCCCGACAACCTTCGACCTTTTATAAATGAACCTGACCTGAACGTCACTTTACACTTTAGTATTAGCTGATTAGAAAAGTTAGGCCTGCATTGCTATGCTCTCTATTTCATATTTTTATCACACGTAACATTAGAGTAATCCAGTTCTTTACTAATAATTCAAGCTGAAGTGATATAATTACACTTGTCTCCTCA
This sequence comes from Palaemon carinicauda, assembly GCF_036898095.1. Taxonomy (NCBI): domain Eukaryota; kingdom Metazoa; phylum Arthropoda; class Malacostraca; order Decapoda; family Palaemonidae; genus Palaemon; species Palaemon carinicauda. The sequence goes on along the minus strand of NC_090725.1, from coordinate 293,745,313 downwards.
TCTCCTCTATACAATGAAGAGTAACGTGTCTGGTAATATATATATATATATATATATATATATATATATATATATATATATATATTATGTATATGTGTATATATATATATATATATATATATATATATATATATATATCCTGTGACGCTCAGCATTATTGCCAGATGTATAACTACTCATTCTTTCACCGTCCCTCGGGTAGGGGTTGAGCAACATATCTGGCTAAATACTGTATCTATGTATATGTGTATATATATGTATATATATATGAATATATATATATATATATATATATAAATATATATATATATATATATATATAAATATATATATATAAATATATATATATATATATATAAATATATATATAAATATATATATATATATATATATATATATATATATATATATATCTCCAAAATCTCCCACAAATTACCGAAACTGTCGTGTTGTAGTTAGGAAAGGGAAGCGGGTGGGAAGGGTTGAATTTGTGTATGTGTATATCTATATAGATATTTAGCTGTCATTTTTTATGGATCGCGTAAACTAGTATTTGTGTTAAAAGCATTGTTTAAAATTTTCGAAGCATTACTTGGTTATTTCAGAAGGCATATGTGCCATAGGAGGAAAGGTTCATAATGCCAAGAGTTCATTGCTATATCTTGGGGTTGGTACTTTTCTATCCAAATGGATAATAAATTTTTTCTTCTCGATCATGAATTGTGCCCCATTTATTAGGCATTTTAGCACAGCACAGGACATTAGTGTTTAGTGCAGCATGGATATTATCGCCCCACAGCTGTCCTTAGTCTATGTTATTCTAATATACCGCCATTCCCACTTCTTCCCTTCTATCTTGCTGTCCAACCTTCCTTTGATACAGGAGCTGTGGTAGTTTACCCCCAGTTGCTCATGGACACTGTATGGCCTCCCAAGCCACACTTGATCGTTGGTTTAGTTCCAGAAAAGCTATCGGTACATGGAATGAGAAGACATATCTCCTAACTTACTTGGAACCTATAAATTTAACTCTATGGTCATTATACTATTTTGTGCTCAAGGTTATGTTCGGCGAATGGCGATGTTCTCTTTGGTTACAGCAATACAAACTGAATAAAGATCACATGCTGAGAAGTAGGTAAGAAAACAAGAACGGTGAGAAACTGATCGAGCATGAATGATGAAAAGCTTATTGATTGATGGTGTGAGAAGAGCCTGAAAAAATCCAAAGGTATTTCTTTTCTATTAGAGGCTTCCCCAACAAATAATCAAATCCACGAAGGTCAAACCTAGGAGTGTGAAGCGCTGACTGGAAATACAAACGAAGATAATGAATATGTGAAAGTTAGTATGGATGGCTGATGAAAAAAATGTATTGAATGGTGACGAGATGCGAGAAGAGAAAAAGAGCAGACTCTGAGAAGACGGGAAAGTAATGTGTGTGTAAATGTTAGTAAGACACTAACTGTGTGTGTAGATCAATATGGGAATTTTATGAAGGGTTTTTAAACACACGTTCATATATGTAAGTAAAAACTGGAGGTTGATTGCTAACGAGTAACAAGGCTGGAAATGATTGTAATCCAGATAATGATCCACCTATAAGATAAAAGACCTGACACTAAACAGTGATGACGATAATAATAATCATATTAATGGTCATTATATCAAAAGTTGTCGGTAAGGGACGGGGTTCCGGTACTATACCTCGTGAAGTTTACTTGTTGAATATGAATGAAAGAGAAAACCAATTCTAAGCTCTTAGAATGCATTGCTTGAGTAGCATATGTTGTACAAAAGACCTCATGAGGTGAGAATAGGATCAGTGGCCTTAGGTGGCACGATACCCAAGAAACTATGATAAATCATGGGATGAGAAATGTAGATATGCAGAGGTAGTAAAAGGCTTAGGATAGTTGAAGAATGAGTCAGAGTATGTTGAGGTATTTGGGTCTTCTGAAAGTGATGAATGAAAATATGTATGTGGAAGAGTGCACTACTTAAAAATAGTGGGAAAAAATCAATCTTTCATTGCATTGAAGAAGTCGCATTATTGTTCGTGTGTAATTAGCAATGTAATTTTATACCTATATATATATATATATATATATATATATATATATATATATATATATGTGTGTGTGTGTGTGTATGTATATATGTGTATATATATATATATATATATATATATATATATATATATATATATATCTTTATATATATATATATATATATATATATATAAAATTATCTTTGTCTCAAATAGTATGGCGAAGGGAATAGGTACAAAACTAGGTTTTCTTCAAATACGTTCAAAGTGTTCAACAGTTTGTTTTGCTCTTTCATAGTCTTGTTATTGGCTATTGTTGCTGATATAATTCATAAAATAAATCCTTCAAGGTGAATCTCATTGGGGAAGAAAGTTTTATTAATATAGAATTCTAGATATGAAGAAGAATTAAACAGAGAGAAAAAAAATTGCATAAAGTTAAATTGATTCACGACTAAAGCAAACATTTAGAAATGTGAGGTAAAGAATATGAGAAAAGTATGTATTTGGCCAATGCCCTCGTACAATATTTTCAAGTCTCAACCTCTTACAGTCTGTTTCAGATCAAAGTAACTAACTCATTTCATTTTTATTTCACCTTAAAAGATTGATATGTAACCTTTCTTTGATCTTTTAATCCAAAGGGAAACTCGTTTTTCTTTCCACGCTTTAGAAAAGTAATATTATTTATAGCCTACTTTCAATACATTTTTCTCTACGAGAACGTGAAGATTTGAAAAGGGGACATGGCCACTCTTTCAGAGGAAGGCGTATCACAGCGTGAATTCAAGGATGTCTTTTGATGTAGTGTATACTCTCTCTCTCTCTCTCTCTCTCTCTCTCTCTCTCTCTCTCTCTCTCTCTCTCTCTCTCTCTCTCTCTCTCTACCATCATCATCATCATGTGTGTGTACCTACTGAGGTGTAAATATTGGTACTATGGAAACTGTAATCGTTTGAAACATAAATTTGCACAGTAAAACCTGGATAAAATGCCATATATTTTGTTCATCGTTATTATTGAAAAGTAATTTTTGTTCACCGTTATTATTGAAAAGTAATTTTTGTTCACCGTTATTATTGAAAAGTAATTTTTGTTCACGGCTCTGTTGACCTCTCCACGGCTCAATGTTGCGTAATTGTTATTTTCAATAAATATACATTCATTGAAAGCTTTCATGCCAGCCAGTACAGATGTTATATTTGAATGCACATTTCAATTAATATATATTTAAATGCCGTATACATTGCCGTACGAAGTAGCTCACGCGGATAGCATACTTTAGGCAAACACCAGGTTTTCACTACTACTACTACTACTACTACTACTACTACTACTACTACTACTACTACGTATGCTAGGTATACTATATGCGCAAGGGCTCCTATAAGAAATCTGGAAGGCTCTGCTCTCCTAATGCTATTAAAGTATAAGAGGATATATATATTTTATGTATAATTAAATGGTATCACTTTCTATGTACAGGTTTGGGCTTCTCAGCCTTCATGGATGATGTTTCTTTTACCTGGGCTAATGGTAAACAACTTAGAAAGTCTCTGAAATAGGAAAAGGTCATGAAAATCCTACGAAATTTTATAATTCCATGAAAGTCATTTGTCTTTCCAAACCTTCAATGGAAATCTTTTCCTGATCTGTATCCGCGTTTAATGACTTCAAAACTTCACTGACAAATCCTCAAAAGACATTAAAGTCTTTACCAAATAAGGTAGAATATGTCTCGATCCTTTTACGTTATCTCAATATTATTTTACTTGTTTGTGTGTGTGTGTGTGTATGATATAGAGTGGAGAGGTTGGTTGGAGAGATATTTCATTCTATATTCTCTCTCGTTTACAATGAAGTTTTATTATGTTGTTTTTTTTTTTAGTTCTATTTGATTGATTGATTGATTGATTATGCGTTATCTGGCATCCTGATAGTTCTATTTAAAAAATAAAGAAATATCACTCTGAAAATTATTTAGCCGATATTCTATTCAGTGATCTTTAATAAATATTCAATACAGCTCATGGTTTAACGAGACCAGGCAATCATTTAAAAGGAAATTAGTAGAGACTATTGAAATATTTAAGATGGAAGGTATATGATATTTTAACAATATATGAACAATTGTAATCAATAATACAAAGCTTACTTATACACATATTAATTTACAACTCTTGACATTTTTGACAATCTTACGACAGGATGCAAATGTTCTGTTGTAAATACAGATTCTTAAAAACCTCTGACAACAGACGAAATAAGTGATTACCTCTTCAGGCAAATCAACAAAGCTTTTATTGTCACTAGTTAATATTCTAATAGCTCCATTACCAGTCTTTAGCCCCGTTTCCCCATTGTAGAACTTGAGCAACTTCTCCTTTCCTTCGTTTTCCATTATTGTGAGGAAATCGTCGATGGTATGAACAAGAGTTCCTTATGATCTAGGCCTCTCTTCAATCCAGGTTCTTTCATCTAAATCAGGTACTTTTCTTAACGGCGGGTACTGAGGGCATTATTTTTCAATAAACCCTTTAAAATACGTAAGACCCTTTTATTCTATTGCCTCCTCGAAAGGTAAGTCTTGTAAGTCTTCAGTGACTAGAATGCTCTTCATGATCATCTAATGCTGCAAATGACAACGTTGAAAGGCCCAGTTCCCTTTCTAGTTGTATATGATTTTCCCCTGATTCCGAGATTTTTTCATGTTCCTTGTGCAATGAACCTTGTGATAAAGTTCTATCAAATCATACTTTTTCTGAATTACACTAGTTTTCAGTAAAGAAACATCCCTCCCTGAAACGTAAGTTCAAAGTTTCTTATGAAGTTTTGGGAAGCGATGGAAAGTGATATTTTCTTTAACCTCTTTTCCTCTACTATGTCAACATTCTCTAAGTTACAAACGGGCACCCTAAATTATGACTATATTACATCAATTAGGAAAAGCACTCGGGTTTATACCGGCTGACCTTGTTTGGCACTCCCTGACACTTCGGTCTACAATCTATGGGCCTAGTGACACGGATACCTGCCCTCAGGTCATTTACTGAAGGGTGCGTCTCGCTAAAATAAGTTACGACCAATGATGGTTCGGCCCTGTAGATCAACAAAAACCAATCGGCTGGGAATTAAGTGACACTTAAACCCCGCCCCCTGGTCTGCAATGGACTTTCTCTGTGTGGAACCGCACGAAGGGAAAGAGGGCTGGATCTTGAACAGGGCTTCACATGTTGGGTGAAAGTGCAGCTATAATCACTGACGATTGGTTCACATGTATATATATATATATATATATATATATATATATATATATATATATATATATATATATACACACACACACAGTCAAGCATGTTAATAAAGGCTGGGTGGCAACGCGAAATTCTCCAACACACGAAAAAATTGTACTCAACTTAGTCGATGAGGAAGAAGCTGAACTATCCATGATCGAAAATCACTCAAAAAGCCAAGAAAAACAGGCAGAAAATCTCCAAGCGACCGTCAAAGATGGTGACTGCGAACGGGAATGGATCAACAGGAAATGTGTTAATTGTAGCACATTGAGATCGCGAGTTGTAACGGCTCTCCTGCCAACATATCCTACCTTATACCTTATCCTTCGAGACAAGGATAACTATTCGGGGAAGGATAACCATGGCTTGTTATTAACACGTCCCTAATTTATACATGATATCTCTCGGGATATTCGCTCCAGAGGTTAAAGCTCCGTTGATACCTCTAAGGTAAAATTTCTTTGGTATATCACTCGTAGAAATATCCCTAGTAGAAGCTGCCAATGAGGAACTTCCATCAGGATGACATGGCTTGAGCCCAAATATATATATATATATATATATATATATATATATATATATATATACACCAAAGGCACTTCCCCCAATTTTGGGGGGTAGCCGACATCAACAAATGAAACAAAACAAAAAAGGGGACCTCTACTCTCTACGTTCCTCCAGCCTAACCAGGGACTCAACTGAGTTCAGCTGGTACTGCTAGGGTGCCACAGCCCAACCTCCCACATTATCCACCACAGATTAAGCTTCATAATGCTGAATCCCCTACTGCTGCTACCTCCGCGGTCATCTAAGGCACCGGAGGAAGCAGCAGGGCCTACCGGAACTGCGTCACAATCGCTCGCCATTCATTCCTATTTCTAGCACGCTCTCTTGCCTCTCTCACATCTATCCTCCTATCACCCAGAGCTTTCTTCACACCATCCATCCACCCAAACCTTGGCCTTCCTCTTGTACTTCTCCCATCAACTCTTGCATTCATCACCTTCTTTAGCAGACAGCCATTTTCCATTCTCTCAAGATGGCCAAACCACCTCAACACATTCATATCCACTCTAGCCGCTAACTCATTTCTTACACCCGTTCTAACCCTCACTACTTCGTTCCTAACCCTATCTACTCGAGATACACCAGCCATACTCCTTAGACACTTCATCTCAAACACATTCAATTTCTGTCTCTCCATCACTTTCATTCCCCACAACTCCGATCCATACATCACAGTTGGTACAATCACTTTCTCATATAGAACTCTCTTTACATTCATGCCCAACCCTCTATTTTTTACTACTCCCTTAACTGCCCCCAACACTTTGCAACCTTCATTCACTCTCTGACGTGCATCTGCTTCCACTCCACCATTTGCTGCAACAACAGACCCCAAGTACTTAAACTGATCCACCTCCTCAAGTAACTCTCCATTCAACATGACATTCAACCTTGCACCACCTTCTCTTCTCGTACATCTCATAACCTTACTCTTACCCACATTAACTCTCAACTTCCTTCTCTCACACACCCTTTCAAATTCTGTCACTAGTCAGTCAAGCTTCTCTTTTGTGTCTGCTACCAGTACAGTATCATCCGCAAACAACAACTGATTTACCTCCCATTCATGGTCATTCTCGCCTACCAGTTTTAATCCTCGTCCAAGCACTCGAGCATTCACCTCTCTCACCACTCCATCAACATACAAGTTAAACAACCACGGCGACATCACACATCCCTGTCTCAGCCCCACTCTCACCGGAAACCAATCACTCACTCCATCTCCTATCTAACACATGCTTTACTACCTTTGTAAAAACTTTTCACTGCTTACAACAACCTTCCACCAACTCCATATAACCTCATCACATTCCACATTGCTTCCCTATCAACTCTATCATATGCTTTCTCCAGATCCATAAACGCAACATACACCTCCTTACCTTTTGCTAAATATTTATCGCATATCTGCCTAACTGTAAAAATCTGATTCATACAACCGCTACCTCTTCTAAAATCACCCTGTACTTCCAAGATTGCATTCTCTGTTTTATCCTTAATCCTATTAATCATTACTTTACCATACACTTTTCCAACTACACTCAACAAACTAATACCTCTTGAATTACAACACTCATGCACATCTCCCTTACCCTTATATAGTGGTACAATACATGCACAAACACAATCTACTGGTACCATTGACAACACAAAACACCTATTAAACAATCTCACCAACCATTCAAGTACAGTCACACCCCCTTCCTTCAACATCTCAGCTTTCACACCATCCATACCAGATGCTTTTCCTACTCTCGTTTCATCTAGTGCTCTCCTCACTTCCTCTATTGTAATCTCTCTCTCATTCTCATCTCCCATCACTGGCACCTCAACACCTGGAACAGCAATTATATCTGCCTCCCAATTATCCTCAACATTCAGCAAACTTTCAAAATATTCCGCCCACCATTTCCTTGCCTCCTCTCCTTTTAACAACCTTCCATTTCCATCTTTCACTGTCTCTTCAATTCTTGCGCCAGCCTTCCTTACTCTCTTCACTTCTTTCCAAAACTTCTTCTTATTCTCTTCATATGACTGACCCAATCCCTGACCCCACCTCAGGTCAGCTGCCCTCTTTGCCTCACGTACCTTGCGCTTTACTTCCACATTTTTCTCTCTATATTTTTCATACTTCTCTATACTATTACTCTGCAGCCATTCTTCAAAAGCCCTCTTTTTCTCTTCCACTTTTACCTTCACTCCTTCATTCCACCATTCACTGCCCTTCCTCATGCTGCCTCCAACAACCTTCTTGCCACATACATCACTTGCAATCCCAACAAAATTTTCTTTTACTAACTTCCACTCCTCCTCTAAATTACCAGTTTCTCTTACTCTCACCTCGTCATATGCCATTTTCAACCTTTCCTGATATTTACTTTTTACCCCCGGTTTTATTAGCTCTTCAACTCTCACTAGCTCCCTTTTACATCCACCTACTCTATTCCCCCACACTTTTGCTACAATTAATTTTCCTTCCACCAAAAAATGATCAGACATACCGTTAGCCATACCCCTAAACACGTGCACGTCTTTCAATCTTCCAAACATTCTTTTAGTTATCAACACATAATCCATTAATGCCCTTTCTACTACTCTTCCATTTGCCACTCTTACCCATGTATACTTATTTTTATCTTTCTTTTTAAAAAAGCTAGCACTTATTACCATCTCTTGTTCAACACACATATCTACCAGTCTCTCACCACTCTCATTTTCACCTGGTACGCCATACTTCCCAATGACACCTTCTACCTCTCCAGCGCCCACTCTAGCATTTAAATCACCCATGACAACTACATAATTCCTTCTACCCAGTCCTTCTACACACCTAGTTAATTCATTCCAGAACTCATTCCGCTCTTTTTCACTTTTCTCACTACCTGGCCCATATGCACTGACAAACGCCCAACATTCCCTACCCAACCTAACCCTTACCCACATTAACCTAGATGATATCTCCTTCCATTCCACTACTTTACCTGTCATCCATTCACTCAGCAATAAAGCCACACCCTCTCTCGCTCTTCCCCTTTCAATCCCAGACACTCTACCAGACATTTCACCAAACATCACTTCACCCTTTTCTCTCATCTTTGTCTCACACAAGGCCAATACATCCATCCTTCTACTTCTAAACATACTTCCAATCTCACATCTTTTACTCTCTATCGTACTACATCCACGCTCATTCAGACACCCCAAAACTAGAGTGCGGGGAGCAGTCACTCTCCCCCCAGCTCCATCTCTTTGTTGATCCCTCGTAGGATTTTTATACAGGAGAGGGGGTTCCCAGCCCCCTCGTCCCGTCCCTTTTAGTCGCCTCTTACGACACGCAGGGATAACGTTGGCGCTATTCTAATTGTCTTTATGCCCCCGCGGCCACAGGTGGCATAATATATATATATATATATATATATATATATATATATATATATATATTTATATGTATATATATATGTATATATATATATATATATATATATATATATATATATAAACAGTCAAACCTTTTTATATGCTGTCATTTCTCCAGTCATTCTCACCAATCCATCCTTATATATTTGTTTAGGTCTCCCTTTCGGCAACCTTCTTGCCTACCTCTTACTGAAGCTAAGAGCTCTCTCCTAAACTCCCACCCCGTCCATTACATCCTCATTAGTTTTCTTCTCGGTCCATGATGTTTTCAGCATTCTCCAAAACCACACTTTCGCAGCTTTTAGCCCCTCCTCGCCTGCTTTCCTCACGGTCCAAGTTTCACAGCCATACAACAGTACAGACCAAGCTAAACATATCACAAACCACCTCTTTAGATTCATAGATATTTTTGAAATGATTATTAATCTCTTGATTTTCCAAATACATCTTTTCATTTGGATATTATCTTCTTGATCTCTTTTTCCCATTTTTCATCGCTTGTGACAGTGGATCCTAAATAATTAAAACTATCGGTTTGCTTGACTGTTTCACCATTGAATCTTATCTCTTTTCTTTGGGGGGGGGGGGATTTTATCTTTGGTGAAAACCATAACTTTTGTTTTCTTGATATTTATTGTCAAATCTTTTTCTCTGCTTGATCGGTCTAAAGTACTGATTAAAGTTTGAAGTTTATCCCGGTAGTCTGCAAAAAGCGGTGTCGTCAACATGTATTAACTACTCCAATCATAATTCCTTCCATATTTCCCAGATCTCTCCTTATCATTTCATTATATGAATTAAAGAAATCAGGTTGATTCTAATAGTCAGGCCTTCTCCATCATGAGACCCAATACTACACAGTACTCTAGAAGTTTTATTCCAGCTGTGACCAAGTTGTGGAATGATCTTCCTAATCGGGTAGTTGAATCAGTAAAACTTAAAAAGTTCAAACTTGCAGCAAATGTTTTTATGTTGAACAGGCTGACATAAGTCTTTTTATAGTTAATATATGATATATGTTTTAATGTTGTTAATGTTTTCAAAATATTTTATTTTAATTGTTCATTTTTTCTTGTATCGTTTGTTTATTTCCTTATTTCTTTTCCTCACTGGGTCATTTTTCCCTGTTGGAGCCCTTGGACATAACTATAGCATATTGCTTTTCTAACAAACATTTTCAAAATAAAAATTGCATTTCTCGTCTCATTATCTTTCATAAAACAGCATTGTTCATTGCCAATCTCTTGGAGCATCTTATTTTTTTATACTATTCAAGACAATTCATACTATTTTTTTTTCTTTTTTTTTTCTTTTTTTTTTTTGTGATCTGACTAATGATGCTGATAGCACGGTGATTATTTGCCCTCAAGTGTTCATGGTATTTTTTTGGTATTGTGGCAAATGTTGATTCATACATCTGTGTTGCAGGCTCTTCATATATTTCCTCCACTATCCCCATTGATATATCAATAATGTACTCTCCAGGAGCCACCAACATCTCTGCAGCTCTTTCATCATCACCTGTTGCTCTAACGCTTTTCATTTGCTTTAAAGCTGTCCCTATCTCTATCTCTGGTCTTATTATACTTGGCCCCTCCCCGTTGCCATTCAAGACTAGTTGTTCTATTCCGTCATCATCAAACAATTTAATATATTACTTATATCTCTCCAATATTTCTTTTGATTCCATTACTATAATACCATCCGGTATTTTCTTACTAGTGCTGATCTCTCTTTTATTTTTTACAGTAATGTCATACTTTCTCTGTTCGTCTCTCCCATCCAAATCTTCCTCCTCCTCACAACTGTTATATAATACCCGTAAAGATCCTCCCAATGAAAATTATTGGAAAAGCTCTAAAATTTACAATTCTGTATAATTATGCAATAGTTGATAAAATAAAATATTGTACCGCAATATGTGATCAGCTATATGAAAAGATTCTCTCTCTCTCTCTCTCTCTCTCTCTCTCTCTCTCTCTCTCTCTCTCTCTCTCTCTCTCTCTCTCTCTCTCTCTCTGAAGTAAAAGTAGCTTTGGGAATTCAATTGTTCATGTTTTATCATAAGCATAAATAATTTTTATTCAAATGAAGTGTTATTTCAGGATGTAAAATGATAAATCTACAACAGATTTTTCAGATTTGTAAATGAAAGAATTTGTATTTAAAAAAAAAAAAAAAAAACTAAAGGTAACATAACAGGATAATATGGAATATTTTTAACCTTTATCTATAAGAATTTTTCTTATGGAAATTAAGCATTACAGTAGATTTTCTTTAACAGGAGTTCACTTGTTAAAATTAATAACTATTTCGATGCTGATCATATTTCAGGTTATTAAGTTATCTTTAAATGATTTCTTTAATCATGTAACTGGGTTTTTCTAATAAACAGCTGTGACCGAATTTTATGTGAAATTTTATGCATTAAATTCATTAAATCAAATTAATACCTACAGAATGATGTGGGAAAACTGAAGAAAGGGGAATAAGGCTGATAAGGAACGAGAAAGTGAATGAGAATAAGATGCGATAAGGAAGGGTATAAGAAATAAATATCGACTGAAATGAGCAGTAAAAACGTGTAAATACCATAAGTGAAAATATGTACGAAAAACACATAGAAAAGTAGAAAGAATAAGAGAAACATTTTAACCATTGGTATTAGATTGGATAAATATAGATAGAATATATTTAGAAACACTAAAAAAAAACGAAATAATGATAATAAAGGGAATAAGGATAAGGCAAACTAAGGAAGGGAATTAGGATATAAGGAATAAACTAGTCTGAAGTGAAAAGTAAAAGAAATAAGAAAAGAGGGAAGAATTTGAGAAACCTTTTAGCCTTTGGAGCAACATTTCCGTTACTTGAAATGCAATTTTATAAAAGCCTAATTTACTGAGTGGTGATGTAATAGTGCACGGCTAGAAAATTTCCCTCATTGATTCCAGTTGACTCTTAGGCAACCTCTGGCTTGGAATTTTGTAAATTCGGATTACTTCATTTTTTGCCTAGGAGGTCTATATTTTATACTTAAAAAAACTATTTTCATGGAAAAAAAATTTTCTTTATCGCTAAAAATTCCTTTTTATATAGGTACACAAGCGTGTCCAGTCCCTTAGGCAGCCCTGATCTGAGCTAGGTACTTATTTGTTTGTTTCTCAAAAATTCACGGGAAAGCTATTTATTTTAGTATCCCATATTATTTCACTATATTTTTTTGATTATCTGAGGAACACTATCCATTCTCTTTATATTATATATATATATATATATATATATATATATATATATATATTTTTATCAAGTTAAACTCCATTCAATTCAATTTCTTACATATGGTGGCCGTCCTCGAAGACTGCCGATGGCATATTTCTCAAACTTACAGAAAGTAATTTGATTTTCCGACATGTCGTTAATGTGGTGAAACTAGGTTGGAGCGAAGGAGAGCGCTTTTGGATATTTGCGTATTAAGTTGAGAAAAAAATACTATATACATAACACACACACAATATATATATGTATATATATATGTATATATATATATATATATATATATATATATATATATATTAAATTTCTTATTCCTGATCTAGATATTAATTTTTGGCACTGTCGTTCAATTAGTTCATTATGCATGTTGCATAAGATTTTTCATAACTCTGACCATCCTTTACATTCAGATCTTCCTAGACAATTTTATCCTGATCGTAATACTAGGCAGACAGTTAATTCTAATAGCCAGGGGTTCTCCATCAGGAGGTTCAATACTACAAAGTATTCTAGAAGTTTTATTCCAGCTGTTACCAAGTTGTGGAATGATCTTCCTAATCGGGTAGTTGAATCAGTAGAACTTCAAAAGTTCAAAGTTGGAGCAAATGATTTTATGTTGACCAGGCTGACATGAGTCTTTTTATAGTTTATATATGACATATCTGGTTTTGACGTTGTTAATAGTTTATATAGGACATATCTGTTTTGACGTTGTTACTGCTTTTAGAATGATTTATTGTTGATTTACTCTCATCATTTATTTATTTCCTTATTTCCTTTCCTCACTCAGCTGTTTTTCCCTATTGGAGCCATTGGGCTTATAGCATCTTGCTTTTTCAACTAGGGTTGTAGCTTGGCTAGTAATAATAATAATAATAATAATAATAATATATATATATATATATATATATATATATATGTATATATATGTATGTATATATATATATATATATATATATATATATATATATATATATATATATGTATGTATGTATGTATATATATACACACATATGGCAAAGGATGTATTTTCTATAGTACATTAAACGAGCATATTGAAAGCATAAGATTATTTGTGATTCAATCAATATTGTTCGGTAATGTGCGTTCTGAAACGTAGTGCTTCTTATAGAACTGGAACCACCCAAAAGATTAGTGTTCATTACAGATACGTACATTAGCGTATAATAGGTGTCGCAGTGTGCTTGTTTTTAAGCTAAATCTGTGAATTCATAATAGTTCTTTTAAATCAGTCTTAAAATAATTATTAAGACTATGAGAAAATCAGCTCTCATTTTCTCAGTAAAAAAAGGATTTATGGAAACATAAAACACGCAAACACGCCCCCATAGACTCGTGTATATGGTGAACAGATAACTGCATATGGACATAATGTTGATGGGCAAAATGCAGATATCTGTTTGAAGAGGATATAATGTCGACGTCAAGAATTTATTAATATTATAAATAATAACTAAATATGGTAACGATAGAAATAATTAATTAATTATACTTTTTTTATACTAAAAATTTCGTTCAGACCATTCTATCGTGGTAGTTATCACATTAAAATCTCTTGTTGTTGTGTACATATTTTTTTTACTCTTAGTTGTTGTCTTCTTTAGTTGTACACAACATTTAATGACCCTGACACAGATAAACGTATTCTCAACGGTCATAAATTTTTCAAATCCTTGAGTTGTTTTTTGAAAGACCGTAATTTGAATCCAACCTTGTTCAGTGTTGATTTCCAATGATTGATTGATTCAAGGTTCTCTGGCATTCTGACATCTAAGGTCAGTGACATCGTGTTGAGTTCGAAACAGCTGCTATTAATAGTATGATGAAAACATTCTCAAACAGTGTTGTTTCCTCCGACAACGAAGTTGGAAGGTAATGTTTTCGCCCCTGTTTGTGTGTTTATATATGTGTGTGTGTATGTAAACAGCCTCCTAGCCATAATTTTAATCCTAATGAAACGTGCAGCGATTGACAGTTAGGTTAAATGCTGGAAATGATTAAATTTGGAAGGTTAAGGTCACAGTCAAGCAAAATGTCCTTTTCACGTAATCAGCCATAAGTTCGGACATCGTTGTCACAGAGACTTCAAACTAGGTCATATTCTAGTGTATAAAAATTCACGACAAATAATATATGTAAAGATCGAAGGTCAAGGTTGAGTCCAATGTCAAAGTCAAGGAAAAGGTCAAATTTCGGTCAAATATTTGTGTGTTTTATCTCCATCCACTTCTGTCTACAAGTTTACGAGCTGGTGTTTCCCAACATGTGCATTATTATTATTATTATTATTATTATTATTATTATTATTATTATTATTATTATTAGCCAAGATGCAAGCCTAGTTGGAAAAGCAAGATGCTATAAGCCCAAGGGCTCCAACAGGGAAATATAGCCCCGTGAGGAAAGGAAATAAGGAAATAAATAAATGATGAGAACAAGTTAATAATAAATCATTCTAAAAACCGTAACAATGTCAAAACATATTTTATATATAAACTATAAAAAGACTTATGTCAACCTGTTCAACATAAAATCATTGCTGCAAGTTTGAATTTTTCAAGTTCTACTGATTCAACCACCCGATTAGGAAGATCATTCCACAACTTGGTCACAAATGGAATTAAACTTCTAGAATACTGTGTAGTATTGAGCCTCATGATGGAGAAGGCCTGGATATTAGAATTAACTTTCTGCCTAGTATTACGAATAGGATGGAATTAGCTTGCTATTGTCTGTTGCTTTCATAATTCGTCCAAGAGCAAAATGGCATCGTGGTGAGAAGATATTCCTTAACTCTCGTTATGCTATAATTTTGAGCAGATGCCATATGAATGACTTTATCAAAGGTATCTATGGTGCAGTTGGCAACTTCCAGCGTTTTTACTTTTATGCGCGGGTTACTTGATATAATGGAAGGCGCACAATTGCTTATCAAATTACATGGCATGAGCTTTCCAACGTTTTTAGGATCCTGGATGTATAAGACTTGAAACAATGATTGCTATTTGAGAAGTCGTTGTCTATTTGTCAACATACACAAATACGGATATTCTCAGGCACACTTTTCTGTCTTATTTCCCTTCCTCTTGTTATTTCAAGTTTTTGAAGTTTATGAATGAAAAGATCTATTTTAATGTTATTACTTTTCTTAAAACATTTTTTATTGTTCATTATTTCTCTTGTAGTTTATTTCCTTATTTCCTTTCCTCACTGGGCTATTTTTCCATGTTAGACCCACAACTACAGTTGTAGCTTATCTAGTAGTAAATAATAATAACAATAACATCTTAGAATTTTTATACACTAGAATATGACCAAGTTTGAAGTCTCTGTGACAAAAATGTTCGAACTTATGGCTGATTACGTGAAAAGGCCATTTTGCTTGACCGTGACCGTTGTTTGCGGATGATACTGTACTGATTGCAGACACAGAAGAGAAGCTTGGCCGATTAGTGACAGAATTTGGAAGAGTGTGTGAGAGAAGTAAGTTGAGAGTTAATGTGGGTAAGAGTAAGGTTATGAGATGTACGAGAAGGGAAGGTGGTGCAAGGTTGAATGTCATGTTGAATGGAGAGTTACTTGAGGAAGTGGATCAGTTTAAGTACTTGGGGTCTGTTGTTGCAGCAAATGGTGGAGTGGAAGCAAATGTACGTCAGAGAGTGAATGAAGGTTGCAAAGTGTTGGGGGCAGTTAAGGGAGTAGTAAAAAATAGAGGGTTGGGCATGAATGTAAAGAGAGTTCTATATGAGAAAGTGATTGTACCAACTGTGATGTATGGATCGGAGTTGTGGGGAATGAAAGTGACGGAGAGACAGAAATTGAATGTGTTTGAGATGAAGTGTCTAAGGAGTATGGCTGGTGTATCTCGAGTAGGTAGGGTTAGGAACGAAGTGGTGAGAGTGAGAACGGGTGTAAGAAATGAGTTAGCAGCTAGAGTGGATATGAATGTGTTGAGGTGGTTTGGCCATGTTGAGAGAATGGAAAATGGCTGTCTGCTAAAGAAGGTGATGAATGCAAGAGTTGATGGGAGAAGTACAAGAGGAAGGCCAAGGTTTGGGTGGTTGGATGGAGTGAAGAAAGCTCTGGGTGATAGGAGGATAGATGTGAGAGAGCCAAGAGAGCGTGCTAGAAATAGGAATGAATGGCGAGCGATTGTGACGCAGTTCCGGTAGGCCCTGCTGCTTCCTCCGGTGCCTTAGATGACCGCGGAGGTAGCAGCAGTAGGGGATTCAGTATTATGAAGCTTCATCTGTGGTGGATAATGTGGGAGGCTGGGCTGTGGCACCCTAGCATTACCAGCTGAACTCGGTTGAGTCCCTTGTTAGGCTGGAGGAATGTAGAGAGTAGGGGTCCCCTTTTTTGTTTTGTTTCATTTGTTGATGTCGGCTACCCCCCAAAATTGGGGAAGTGCCTTGGTATATGTATATATACATATATATATATATATATATATATATATATATATATATATATATATATATATATACCCCGTATTTGTGTATATATATATATATATATATATATATATATATATATATATATATATATATGTGTGTGTGTGTGTGTGTGTGTGTGTGTGTAAAGCAACAAAGCTGAGGAGAGAGATTTACCCATCAGAAATTGAGTTCATGAATAAGAATAAAAGGCATAATGAAGATTGAAAATCTTTTGAGTGTTTATCTGAAAGGTTCTAGCTTTAATGATGGAAAGAACTGAGGACATTTGCACCGTATTCCACGATGTCTTTGTCCTTTCCTTATGAATAGGAGAATGAGATGCAAAAGAACAAAACAAGTTGTTTATACTTTGCCAATGAAGACATTAAAAGCAAATTAGACGGAGCGAACAAAAAAATTGCATATGTCCAAGCTAATTATCCCTAATAGGGATTGGGTGATTCTATTTGAGTTCAGTTTCTAAGAACCTTAATTAATATTCTCGATATAGATGGGTTGATCAATTACAGCGAGCATATCAATATTCCAGCGTGAAACGCCATACAGTATAGTATATGAATGACCTGAGGCGCGATTTCACTATCTCGTTACCTCTTCTGTACAGAGAATCAATCTTTACCCCAATAGCGCTCATCTAAACCTTGTGATATACATTCTCTAAATACTCATAAAAAGAGAATTTTTTTAATGCCCATTTTATATATATATATATATATATATATATATATATATATATATATATATATATATATATATATTGGCTTTCGTTTGAATTCTTCCTCTAGCGCCAATTTTTTATGTTCGAGTGTGATTCCCAGAAAATGTATGATGTATACATTAATATGTATTGAAACAAAATATTTTAACTTTTACTTAGAACATTTGGACGGGAGCTTTGGTCGATGGAATTGTATTTTGTCATGTGTGTCTTTTCCGAGATGTTTTGGTCATGTAGAAAGGAAATATATTCTCAAAACCTTTGCGCTCCTTAGTTAAGTAAATCCTTCCCCGACTCTTCGATTACATGGTATTCTAAGTTATTGTGCGTTACATTTCCCAAAGTATTCAAGAGGGATCAATTTACATTTTAAGCTTGATATTTTCATATGGAATTTCGAAGCAAGTGTAAACCATTATAATTTAAATGAGCTCAGATTCAAGGTGGGGAAGAATATGAGAAAAAGAATAAAGGAAATTCTCATCAAAGGCCAGGCATTGAACTTCATGAATATAGCCTAGCATCTTAATTGGCATTGCTGAATGCTTCCAAAGGTTTTGAAGTTAATGTGCTTTGTGCTGTAAATGACGCTAATGAGGAAAATACGAGAGTTTAATGATGTAGCTCCGAGGGAAGGTGCTTGGAAGATATTAAGCAAAGGACCATACAGCATTACTAGATGTAAGAAGTTATATTAATGCCAGTAGAATCTATAACTGTAGTAATAACGATATTATTATTATTATTATTATTATTATTATTATTTACTACTAGATAAGCTACAACTGTAGTTGTGGCTCCAACAGGGAAAAATAGCCCAGTGAAGAAAGGAAATAAGGAAATAAACTACAAGAGAAGTAATGAACAATATAAAATGTTTCAAGAATAGTAATAACATTAAAATAGATCTTTCATATATAAACTTTAAAAACTTAAAATAACAAGAGGAAGAGAAATAAGACAGAAAAGTGTGCCTGAGTGTACCCTCGGGTAAGAGAACCCTACCCCAAGACAGTGTAAGACTATGGTACAGAGGCTATGGCACTACCAAGGACTAGAGAACATTGGTTTGGTTTTGGAATGTCGTGATAATCCTGATCCTGATCTTCACTTGCGGAGTCAAAAATTATATAGCAGATTAAACTACCATTATGGCTTTTCCTATTAGAATCGGGATAGTTATTCTGTCATTGTTTCATCTTAGAAATTTACTTATTTTAATAGTTTCCTTTATGTTACTTTGATAGTATTAAAATTCTACTTTAGTCGTTGGCAATGTAAATTCTTTGGGGCCCACCCATTACCTCAGATGGTATCGGTTATTTGTATCTAAGTTATCCATGTGTCTTAAATGAGAATGTGGGGTGATAATTTAAACATAAAATTTATGATTGCATACACCCACACGCATATCCAACTATCTGTCTATCTACTTGTGTGTATGTATGTATATATATATATATATATATATATATATATATATATATATATATATATATATATATATATATATATATATCTTCTTCCCAGCTGGTTCCCATTTTTATATGGAGACGCCGTTGCGGATGAGCCGTTTCCATCTTTTTCTATTCTGCGCTTCTGCCTCATCAATCCCCTTCTCCTGCAAGTCTCCCCTCACACAGTCCCTCCATCTCTTTCTTGGTCTCCCTCTTCTTCTTCTTCCCTGAACCTCCATCTCCATAGTATGTCTCCCAACGTAGTCCTCATCTCTCCTCATCAGGTGTCCATACCATCTCAGCCTCCCTTCCTGCACTTTCTTTGATATTTCCACCACCTTTGTCGACCCCCTTATGTAGTCATTTCTTATCCGATCCTCTCTTGTCACCCCAGACATCCACCTAAGCATTCTCATTTCCGCCACATCCATCTTCTTCTCCTCTGTCTTCCTCATGCTTGCTGTTTCCGTTCCATACAGCATTGCTGTTCTCACCACTGTCCTATGAAATTTTCCTTTTAACCTCAGTGGTATTCTTTTGTCACAAAGGACTCCTGAGGCTGCTCTCCAGTTGTTCCAGCCTGCCTGTACCCGATGTTTAACTTCATCTTCCATACTTCCTCCAGCGTTAACAAAGGATCCCAAATGCTTAAACTTATCAACTCTATCTGTTCTCCCCTAAGATGAATACTTACTCTATCATCCCCCTCACTGGTGGTACACATATATTCTGTCTTAGATCTACTTATTCTCATTCCTCTGTCCTCCAGTACTTGCCTCCACCTTTCCAATTTCATTTCCAGATCTTCCCTGCTCTCTGCGCACAGAACAATATCGTCTGCATACAATATGTTCCATGGTACTGCCTCCCTTACCTCTTCTATTAAAACGTCCATCACTATGTTAAAGATAAATGGGCTCAGAGCCGACCCTTGGTGTAATCCTACTCTCACCTCAAAACCCTCTGTCTCCCCAGCACTGCTCCTAACTCTAGTAAATACGCTACGGTACATCTCTTGTGTCAGTCGAACGTACTTCTCTGGCACCCTCCTCTCCCTCAGACTCCTCCAAACCTCTTGTCTCGAGACTCGGTCATAAGCCTTTTCAAGGTCAATGAATACTACATGCAGGTCTCTTTGCTTCCCGGAATTTCTCCATCAGTTGCCTCAGACAAAATACACCATCTGTTGTTCCCCTCCCCTTCATGAATCCCATCTGCTCCTTACCTATTTCTACTTCTTCTCTTAGTCTGGCATCTATCATCCTTTCCAGTATCTTCAAAGTGTGGGACATCAATTTAATACCTCTGTAATTCCCACGCTCTTGGACATCACCAATATATATATATATATATATATATATATATATATATATATATATATATATATATATATATATATATATAAGTGTGCTACTTTTATAAGCACACATTGAGTTTGTGTTGTTTAAGATGCATTGGTGTTGACGTTTAAGAAAAATGTTACATTGCCGAGGCTGCATTGTGCATCCTGTTTATGATTTCACATGACTACAGCAAATCCCACGGCTAGTCAAATGAAAATGTCTTCTATGCAACTCATCCAATGAGGCAGAAAACCTTGAAATGGCGGTTCTTAAGCTAGTGACATCATTCTCTTGAAGAAAAATTGCTTGCATATTCACTTCTACAACTACGTTGCTTGATGTAATAAAAACGTCTTCTTGTCTTTCAACTATAGTGCCATATTTAAAATTTATACTTTTAGTTTTAGAGCTCATCCCACACGAGAAAAATGTCTGAGCGAACAATATCACTCCCAACAACAAAAAATTCATCTTGGAAACCTGTAACGAGAAAAATATATGTAATTACTCCTGTATTAAGAAGAAAACTTTTAATCACTTAAAGTAAAAAATTTTTCCCTCACTTCTTTCCCTCTCTTTTCTTTTTTCTTTTTAATTTCTTATGTGAGCCAATGGTACTATTCTCTCATCCATGGGTTGGGATACGTTTTGAACTCTAAACCTATTGGCCGTTAATGTTTCCAAAATGTTAAATGGGCCTTCAAACTTAGATGTTAGTTTATAATTGAGTCCTTTGCGCACATTGATTTGAATATACACGTTATCACCCACGGTATATGTTTTAGTTGGCTTCGCTATTTTATCATGATTCCTTTTCATTAAGATTTGTGATTCTTCTAAATTCTTTCGAAGGATATCATTTCGACATATACATGCATTTATACATTCTTTTAAAGGATTTGATAGATTAGATGTAGGCGTTAATACATGGAAAGGCGTTCTAACTGGGGTACCATACAATGCTTCATGCGGTGACATTTTAATTGATATATGATATGAATGATTCAGAGTACTCAGTGCCGCCGGTATTGCAATATCCCAGTTGGGGTCTGATCCCCCTAGTGTTACTCTTAATATATTTAAAATTTTCCTATTTGCTCTTTCCACTAGCCCATTTGACTCTGGGTGATATATCATGGTATTTATTTTCTTTATGCTGAGGAATTCACACAATGAGGTAAGAAAGTGATTATTAAATTCACCACCCGAGTCTGAGATTATCATGTGTGGAATTCCATGTTTACAAATGTAACACTCGTAAAACTTCCTAGCGCATTCAATCGCAGTTTTAGTTTTAAGCGCTATTAGTTCTGTATATCGAGTTAAAGCATCTATAATTACTAAGAGGTGCTTATTTCCTCTGTCTGACTCGTAAAATCCTGTTAACAAATCTAAATGTATTCTTTCAAAGGGTTGATTGGGCACAGGATAAGCCCCTAGGCTGACAGGTGTTTTCGTATGCCCTTTGTTTTCCTGACATGTGCGACAATTAGCTATGTGTCTTTTTATATCTGTAAGCATCGTATGCCAATAAAACAATGATTTGGCTTTCTGTGACATTAATGAGAACCCCGGGTGTCCATGTAATGGATTTGAATGCAACCAATTCAGGACAGTGGAAATAAGTGAGATTGGTACTACTACCTGGTCGTTAGTTACTTGTGGTGTATTGCGGGTTTTCCTTGTCACAGTCCTACACAGAATATTATCTTTGATTATATAATTCTGCTGCTTATACTTTATATATCCCTTTTCCTTATGATTGCCTTTCAAAGCATTTATAATTGTTTCTATTTTCTGATCTTTATTTTCTGATCTTTTCTTTGCTCAGTCTGTAACAATTCAGCGCTCCAGCCTAAATCTTCTTGTTCAGATATCGTTTTAACAATAGGCATGGATGTTGATATATCTATTGATTCAGCTAAAGGCTCCGTACAAGATGACACGGGGTTGCGTGATAATGCATCCGCAATGATATTTGCTTTCCCAGGTAAATACCCGATTCTTGCGCCAAAATCTTGAATGATCAAATGCCACCGAGTTCGTTTAGGGCTGTGGTTGAAGCCTTTAAAGAACTCTGTTAGTGGTTTATGGTCAGTAAGAACCTTAACGGGATAACCGTAAATTATGAGCTTAAAATGCACGAGTGAATTAACAATAGCTAGCCCTTCCTTGTCTATTACTGCATACTTACTTTCGGAAGTTCTCAATTTTCGAGAATAGAAAGCTATCGGGAAAAATTGTTTATCATATTGCTGAAGCAATACCCCTCCTACTCCTAAGTCTGAGGCGTCTGTTGCAATGAACAATTCCTTACCGAAGTCAGGAAATTTTAAGATAGGAGAACTACACAGTTCATCTTTCAAGGTATTAAACGCCTGTTGATGTTGCTCAGACCATATGAAATCTACGCCCTTCTTCGTAAGATCAGTTAAAGGAGCGGCTATTATTGAATAGTTGCGTATAAAACGCCTGTAATATCCACTACAACCCAGAAATTGCTGTATTCCCTTGACATTAGTAGGTATGGGAAAATTACGTATAGCCGACACCTTATCATGGACTACTTTTAGACCTTGGCTTGACACCATGAAACCCAAATATATTAATTCTGTTTTGAAAAATTCACACTTACTAATCTTTACCCTTAAGTTATGTTGTCTTAATCTCTGTAGTACTAGTTCTAACTTACGTAGATGTTCTTCTAAGGTGTTGGAAAAGATTACAAGATCATCCATATAGGCATGCAATATATCCCCTAACAAGTCTCCAAACACTATGTTAATCATTCTTGTAAATGTTATAGGAGCACAACGTAAACCAAAAGGCATCCGTAAAAATTCATAATGTCCCCTGGCTGTGCTGAAGGCTGTGTATGGGATACTATCTTCTTCTAATGATATCTGGTGAAAGCCTTTAAGTAAGTCCAAACTGGTAAAATATTTATTCTGACCTAACAAAGACAAAATATCGTCAGTACATGGCACTGGGAATCGATCAGGGATCGTCTCCTCGTTTAGACGACGGAAGTCGACGCAGATACGCCATGTTCGATCTTTTTTCGGTACAACTATTAAAGGAAAATTATAAGGGCTGTTTGATTTCCTAATGACTCCATCTTCTAGCATTTTACCTACTTCATCATTTATTTTATTCTGGAATTTCATAGGGAGTCTGTACGAGGGTACATAGATAATTTTCTGCTTGTCCTTTAACCTTATTTGATGCTCGATCACATCTGTTTTTCCTAAGGATCCATCCGTAGTGGAAAAAACATCATGATATTTAGTTAAAAGTCCAAAAATTTTCTGCTGAATTTCTTCGTCTTGAATGTCTTTATTGATTTTATTTTTAATAGACCGCAAAAGGGATTCATCCGCAACTGATTGAAAGTGATTGATCTCAGCAACGGTAAGAATACGATGTTTATAAACTTCTACATCCAAGATATGTTAATTTTTGTGAATTACTAAAGTGTTATTTAAATGATTACAGACTTCAATATTACATTGTTGATGTGAGCCTACTGTATAAATAGCTAGTGTGACAGACAAACCGTTAGTTTTCAAAGTGTCGGAAAGGATTAATATTTCAGATCCCGGTAATGTTTTCTTTATTTGCACTATTAAATTCGAAGGTACGTTTGGTTCGATAGATTGCGTGCAAGATGATATTACGGGTGAACGAGAATTCTGCTGGGTCGCGTATATTATTTCTTTATTAGTGAGACAAGTTATTGGTTCTTCAACGTACGTTACGGTTACATTTGTCGTCTCCTTTTTATCCAAAACTGATTTTAAGGTATTAGAAGACTTATAGAATTTCCCTTTGATATACACGCCGTGCTTGGCAGGGGCTAAGATACTGTTTTGATTTCCCATAGATGGGTATC
The DNA here is from genome assembly GCF_036898095.1 of Palaemon carinicauda. Taxonomy (NCBI): domain Eukaryota; kingdom Metazoa; phylum Arthropoda; class Malacostraca; order Decapoda; family Palaemonidae; genus Palaemon; species Palaemon carinicauda. Next base: position 293,720,819 of record NC_090725.1, on the reverse strand, counting down.
CTATAATTACAGCTGGATACATATCAATGTTTTTTACAACAACAAATGTATCGGCAAACGTGCGTTTACCGACTTTAAACTGAACATGAGTTATGCCTATGACATTTAATTCATTATTTCCTATACCCGAGAGTCTAATTCCGGATTTTTCAATCGGAAAGTTCGAAAACAACAAATGATGTGTCTTCAAATCCATGATATTACGTGGACTACCAGAGTCAAAAAATAACGTAAAGGATTTGTGTTCTAAATTTACAGCATATAAGGTTGGTCGTAACTCATTTTGGCTTATTATTGTATGAATTCGTTACAAATCTACGGGAGCATGCACTGTTTTACTTAATTCGGCCTTGTGTTTCATAGGAAAATCTATTGTCTCACAATTATCTGATAAAACATTAAATTGATTATTCAATACTATTGATGTTGACATGAATGACCTTGACCCAACATCACTCTCTTCCCCTCTGGAGTTAACTATGTGGTATTTGCTTTGCTCTGCACATTCTGAAAATTAGTCTGACCTTGCGAGGTCTGGTTTGACGACCCAGGCTCAGCGATATTCGAAGAAGTGTTTGTTTGCTTTGGACTCTGAACTACATTGACATTTGGTTGTTTCTTCTTATTGTTAAAATGAGGATTTTTTTTTTATTTCCATATGGAACTGACTGTAGAATTGACTGTGTATTTCTGGGATTCTGTTGTGTCTTACGCGAGTAACATTGATTGTATGAATCGAGCAGAATTTCGTTCTGCAGTCCGCGCTTAAGTGACCTTGACGTTTGCAATTATAACACGTCATTCCCGCTACTTGACTACTAACTACGTTCACTGTTTGTGGCTTTGTTTCATTCTTTGCAAAAACTTGAGTTAACACGGGATCGAGATCTGGACACTTGGACATGTGTTTCTTTATCTGTTTATATACATCCAATTCCGTACTTGCAGGCGTTAACTTCTTATCAAAACACCGCACTAAAGCTTCAGGCAACATAAGTGTCATGCAAGTTAAATACATTAATCGTAAAAAATCTTTCACGGAGATGTTATCCCTACTAACCCAAGTGGAATTACCTAAAATGTCCTGATATTCATTAAACCTATCAGCTATGAGAGCTGCTCTCTCAATAACATTAAGCCGATTCATAGTGGCTTGATTAAGTGTATTTCGTAACGTTAATACTACATCCAAGGCTTCCTCACCCCCATGGACCGCGCGTAACCTAACTTTGAAATCATCCCAGGTAACTGCTTCTTGAAATGAAACACCTCTTAAATACGCACTCGCATCCTCCTTAGAAAAATCTATAAAACTTTTAGCTTCTTGTAATTGTACAAAAGGGTCTACGATTTGTTTGGCATTTAAATGGGCATCGACGGATGAAATCCATGACTCCACATTTTGTGGCAAGAACCCATTGACTCGACCCTGAAAAGGAAGGATTGCTGACCTGGCATTTACAAGCGTCACAATTGGAGGAGGATTAGTCTGGCCTATGCCACTAGGTCCAGGGGTAGGGCTCACAGGGGGAGTCATGACTGCTGTATTTCTTTTCCTATCTCTTCGACCCCTTGCAATTCTATCAAAATATCTATATGAATACAGACGTCCACTGCGTAAACGCATATGTATAATAAAATTCCCCAAACAATGTTACTAATCCCAAGACATTTCCCGAGAATTTATGAAAGAAAAAGGAATTAGAACAAAGAGAGAAAAAATTCTAGATGAGAATTCGGAGTTGAACACAGTTTCCTTTAATGAAAGGAAATAAAAGAATAGCAAATCACTCACCCCAGTAATAATTGACTAACAACTCGTGATAACTACACTTCACTGCCTAAACTGGAATGAATTCAAAAATTTGTACTTAGCTTATATATGGTTCTGTGTGATGTCGACACATTTTCTCTCTCTCTCTTGATGTTTTGTTAGCGATGTATCGTTCGAGTTTCTGTTGAATGTAGTGCTTCCTGGATATGTTTTGTAAACGTTGAACGTCAGTCCTTGGGTTTCCTAGGATGTTGATTGAAGATCCAGTTCATCAGTTTATATTTATAACATTCATTAAATGTTAAATATTTCGATGGACTATATTACTTAGTCAAAATTGTAGATACATGTAGATAACGTTGAGTTCTTGAAGATCTTTCTCTGGTTTTACAGCTTTTATTTTGAAGTCTTGAAGATCTTTCTCTAATTCTTAGAGTTTAATATTATAGTTACTTGAAGATCTTTCTCTGATTCGTAGAGTTTAACCGCTGCCACCATTTATACGTGTGCTACTTTTATAAGCACACATTGAGTATGTGTTGTTTAAGATGTGTAAAGCTGGATAACGAAGTACACCTTATTAGCTTTAAAAGTATTTATTGTCTAAAAACAACAGAGTTAAACATCTCCATCATAGGAGGGAGCTGGTTTGGTCGGATGACCAATTCTGGTGAAGTATAGATATGAACTGATTAAATTATCGATATCACAGATATCGTATGCTTAGTTGATGTAGCATTTTTAACACAATCTCGGAAGACACCTGCATCCGGTGACGTCACAAACTTTCACACACTGATGCATTGGTGTTGACGTTTAAGAAAAATGTTACATTGCCGAGGCTGCATTGTGCATCCTGTTTATGATTTCACATGACTACAGCAAATCCCACGGCTAGCATCTTTATCCAAAATGACATATTACGTCATGTGTTTTAAACATGTAATAACAATTATTTCATTTATTACATATATATATATATTGGTTTATCATACTTTGTTGATTCTTCCATTAGCTGGTTAATTACATGGAAATGGTCATTTGTCGAATACCCACTTCTAAAGCCTGCCTGATCGATTCAATTTTAGCTGTTCAGTTATTCGGCCTAATATGATCTTAGTAAATATTTTACTTATTACGGAGCGAAAACTTATTGTGCGGTAATTTTTCAGGTATTTTGGGTCTCCCTTTTTATGAATTAGTACAATGATAAAGTTTTTCAAAGTTGTAGGTATAGAGCATGCTTGCAGACATTTGGTGTAAAGTTTGACGAAATTTACTACCATGAAATCTCCTCCATCTAATATTAAATAAATTTTTACGCCATCTTTATATGGCTTTTAATACTTTCTTTACTTATCCTACTGTTATGCTTGGAACGGGCTCATGTGTTTCATTATTTCCATTGGCAAAGTTTTTTTTTTTACATCAATAATGTGTAATGTATAGATGTCCTCTGCAATTATTATCACTCCATATCTATTGCGGATATTTGCTTTTTCATCCTTTAGAGCAAATATCTGTTGGCACCCTGTTCCAAGTGTTCTTTTCATCAATTTGATGCCTCTTCCTTTCTATAGTGTTTCCTCAATTTTGGTATGAATGTGTTTACAAATGTCTTGGGGTTTCAGTATGTTTATGGTTTTGGATAGTTATGCTAATTATATTTCATCTTTCTTGGATTTTACTCTCATTTATATTTTCTTTAGGTTTTTGTTATTTTCTGATAGTTTTCCTTAATCTTGTTTAGGAACTTGGTTAATTTAGTTAAAGCTTTGACAGTGTTAAACAAGTCAAGGGACCATGGAATGGTGAGAAGCAAAATTTGTTTACATCTAAGGAACTGAAAGGAAAAACGAATTTTAAGAAAAAATATAAAAACTCCTTGTAATAGGATGAAAATCTGATGAGTTTAGTTTACCGATACAAAATAGGTGCTCCTAGGTACATAATGAAATGGAAGCAAGTAAAAAAGAAATGAACAGTAATCTAACAAAACTTATATTGGAATCGGCACAAGATGTAGGTGGGAAAGTTCCTAAACTACACACACACACACACACACACACACACACACACACACACATATATATATATATATATATATATATATATATATATATATATATATATATACATATATATACATATATATATATATATATATATATATATATATATATATATATATATTGAACTATTTCCATAGTATTTGTTGTGATAAGAATGGAAATTATTAAGAACTGAATAGAAGAAATGGTAAAACTCCTATTATAGTGAAAAGGATGATTCGGGGTGTCTGGTGATGATTAGTTTTTCTGTAAATAATGGAGGACAATAATTGTGTAAAAAGGTACATTTCAAAAGAGAAGGACCTAGAAATGATTGAATTTAGGGTAAGGTATATCGGAAACATGAGATTTATTATGGAGGAAGTGTGGCAGTTTGTGCAAGATATAGGTGAGTGGTGCGAGAAGAGAAAAAGAGCAGACTCTGAGAAGACGGGAAAGTAATATGTGTGTAAATGTTAGTAAGACACTAACTGTGTGTGTAGATCAATATGGGAATTTTATGAAGGGTTTTTAATCACACTTTCATATATGTAAGTAAAAACTGGAGGTTGATTGCTGACGAGTAACAAGGCTGGAAATTATTGTAATCCAGATAATGATCCACCTATAAGATAAAAGACCTGACACTTAACAGTGATGATGATAATAATAATCATATTAATGGTCATTATATCAAAAGTTGTCGGTAAGGGACGGGGTTCCGGTACTATACCTCGTGAAGTTTACTTGTTGAATATGAATGAAAGAGAAAACCAATTCTAAGCTGTTAGAATGCATTGCTTGAGTAGCATATGTTGTACAAGAAGATCTCATGAGGTGAGAATAGGATCAGTGGCCTTAGATGGCACGATACCCAAGAAACTATGATAAATCATGGGATGAGAAATGTAGATATGCAGAAGTAGTAAAAGGCTTAGGATAGTTGAAGAATGGGTCAGAGTATGTTGAGGTATTTGGGTCTTGTGAAAGTGATGAATGAAAATATGTATGTGGAAGAGTGCACTACTTGAAATCAGTGGGAAAAAATCAATATTTAATTGCATTGAAGAAGACGCATTATTGTTCATGTGTAATTAGCTATGTAATTTTATACCTATATATATATCTATATATGTATATATATATGATGTGTGTGTATATGTATATATATATATGTATATATATATATATATATATATATATATATATATATTTATATATATATATATATATATATATAAATATGCATATATATATTTATATTTATATATGTATATATATATATATATGTATATATATATATATATATATATATATATATATATATATATATATATATATATATATATATATATATAATTATCTTGGTCTCAAATAATATGGCGAAGAGAATAAGTACAAAACTATGTTTTCTTCAAATTCAAATAAGTTCAAAATGTTAAACAGTTTGTTTTGCTCTTTCATAGTGTTGTTATTGCTATTTTACTGATATATTTCATAAAATAAATCCTTCAAGGTGAATCTCATTGAGAAGAAAATTTCGTTAATATAGAATTCTAGATATGAAGAAGAATTAAACAGAGAGAAGAAAAATTGCATAAAGTTGAATTGATTCACGAATAAAGCAAACATTTAGAACTGTGAGGTAAAGAACATGAGAAAAGTATGTATTTGGCCAATGCCCTCGTACAATATTTCTAAGTCTCAACCTCTTACAGTCTGTTTCAGATCAAAGTAACTAACTTATTTCATTTTTATTTAACCTTAAAAGATTGATATGTAACCTTTCTTTGATCTTTTAATCCAAAGGGAAACTCGTTTATCTTTCCACGCTTTAGAAAAGTAATATTGTTTATAGCCTACTTTCAATACATTTTCCTCTACGAGAACGTGAAGATTTGAAAAGGGGACATGGCCACTCTTTCAGAGGAAGGCGTATCACAGCGTGAATTCAAGGATGTCTTTTGATGTAGTGTATACTCTCTCTCTCTCTCTCTCTCTCTCTCTCTCTCTCTCTCTCTCTCTCTCTCTCTCTCTCTCTCTCTCTCTCTCTCTCTCTATACCATCATCATCATCATGTGTGTGTACCTACTGAGGTGTAAATATTGGTACTATGGAAACTGTAATCGTTTGAAACATAAATATGCACAGTGAAACCTGGATAAAATGCCATATATTTTGTTCATCGTTATTATTGAAAAGTAATTTTTGTTCACCGTTATTATTGAAAAGTAATTTTTGTTCACGGCTCTATTGACCTCTCCACGGCTCAATGTTGCGTAATTGTTATTTTCAATAAATATACATTCATTGAAAGCTTTCATGCCAGCCAGTACAGATGTTATATTTGAATGCATATTTCAATTAATATATTTTTAAATGCCGTATACACTGCCGTACGAAGTACCTCACGCAGATAGCATACTTTAGGCAAACACCAGGTTTTCACCATTACTACTACTACTACTACTACTACTACTACTACTACTACTACTACTAATACTACTACTACTACTACTACTACGTAAGCTAGGTATGAACAAGAGTTCCTTATGATCTAGGCCTCTCTTCAATCCATATTCTCTCATCTAAATCAGGTACTTTTCTTAACGGCGGGTACTGGGGGCATTATTTTTCAATAAACCCTCTAAAATACATAAGACCCTTTTATTCTATTGCCTCCTCGAAAGGTATATCTTGAAAGTCTTCAGTGACTACAGAATGCTCTTCATGATCATCTAATGCTGCAAATGCCAACGTTGAAAGGCCCAGTTCCCTTTTTAGTTGTATATAATTTTCCCCTGATTCCGAGATTTTTCACGTTCCTTGTGCAATGAACCTTGTGATAAAGTTCTCTCAAATCATACTTTTTCTGAATTACACTGATTTTCAGTAAAGAAACATCCCTCCCTGAAACGTAAGTCCGAAGTTTCTTATGAAGTTTTGGGAAGCGATGGAAAGTGATATTTTCTTTAATCTCTTTTCCTCTACTATATCAACATTCTCTAAGTTACAAAGGGGCACCCAAAATTATGATTATATTACATCAATTAGGAAAAGCACTCGGGTAAATGGTATTTGTACCGGCTGACCTTGTTTGGCACTCCCTGACACTTCGGTCTACAATCTATGGGCCTAGTGACACGGATACCTGCCCTCAGGTCATATACTGAAGGGTGCGTCTCACTAAAATAAGTTACGCCCAATGGTGGTTTGGCCCTGTAGATCAACAAAAACCAATCGGCTGGGAATTAAGTGACACTTAAACCCCGACCGCTGGTCTGCAATGGACTTTCTCTGTGTGGAACCGCACGAAGGGAAAGAGGGCTGGATCTTCAACAGGGCTTCACATGTGCAGTGAAAGTGCAGCTATAATCACTGACGATTGGTTCACATTATATATATATATATATATATATATATATATATATATATATATATATAAATATATATATATATATATACTGTATATATACACACATACACACACACACACACACAGTCAAGCATGTTAATCAAAATAAAAGCTGGGTGGCGACGCGAAATTCTCCAACACACGAAAAAATTGTACTCAATTTAGTCGATGAGGAAGAAGCTGAAGTATCCATGATCGAAAATCACTCAAAAAGCCAAGAAAAACAGGCAGAAAATCTCCAAGCGACCATCAAAGATGGTGACTGCGAACGGGAATGGATCAACAGGAAATGTGTCAATTGTAGCACATTGAGATCGCGAGTTGTAACGGCTCTCCAGCCCACGTATCCTACCTTATACCTTATCCTTCGAGACAAGGATAACTATTCGGGGAAGGATAACCATGGTTTGTTATTAACACGTCCCTGATTTATACATGATATCTCTCGGGATATTCGCTCCAGAGGTTAGAACTCCGTTGATACCTCTAAGGTAAAATTTCTTTGGTTTATCACTCGTAGAAATATCCCAAGTAGAAGCTGCCAATGAGGAACTTCCATCAGGACGACATGGCTTGAGCCCATATATATATATATATATATATATACATATATATATACAGTATATATATATATATATATATATATATATATGTATATATATATGTATATATATATATTTATATTTATATAATATATATATATATACATATATATATACAGTATATATATATATATATATATATATATATATATATATATATATATATATATATATATATATATATATATATTTATGTATATAATATATGTATATATATATATTTATATTTATATAATATATATATATATATATATATATATATATATATATATATATATATATATATATATATATATATATATATATATAACAGTCAAACCTTCTTATATGCTGCCATTTCTCCAGTCATTCTCACCAATCCATCCTTATATATTTGTTTAGGTCTCCCTTTCGGCAACCTTCTTGCCTACCTCTTACTGAAGCTAAGAGCTCTCTCCTAAACTCCCACCCCGTCCATTACATCCTCATTAGTTTTCTTCTCGGTCCATGATGTTTTCAGCATTCTCCAAAACCACACTTTCGCAGCTTTTAGCCCCTCCTCGCCTGCTTTCCTCACGGTCCAAGTTTCACAGCCATACAACAGTACAGACCAAGCTAAACATATCACAAACCACCTCTTTAGATTCATAGATATTTTCGAAATGATTATTAATCTCTTGATTTTCCAAATACATCTTTTCATTTGGATATTATCTTCTTGATCTTTTTTTCCCATTTTTCATCGCTTGTGACAGTGGATCCTAAATAATTAAAACTATCGGTTTGCTTGACTGTTTCACCATTGAATGTTATCTCTTTTCTTTGGGGGGGGGGGGATTTTATCTTTGGTGAAAACCATAACTTTTGTTTTCTTAATATTCATTGTCAAATCTTCTCTGCTTGATCGGTCTAAAGTACTGATTAAAGTTTGAAGATTATCCCGGTAGTCTGCAAAAAGCGGTGTCGTCAACATGTATTAGCTCCTCCAATCATAATTCCTTCCATATTTCCCAGATCTCTCCTTATCATTTCATTATATGAATTAAAGAGATCAGGTTGATTCTAATAGTCAGGCCTTCTCCATTATGAGGCCCAATACTACACAGTACTCTAGAAGTTTTATTCCAGCTGTGACCAAGTTGTGGAATGATCTTCCTAATCGGGTAGTTGAATCAGTAAAACTTCAAAAGTTCAAACTCGCAGCAAATGTTTTTATGTTGAACAGGCTGACATAAGTCTTTTTATAGTTTATATATGATATATGTTTTAATGTTGTTTATGTTTTCAAAATTTTTTATTTTATTTGTTCATTTTTTCTTGTATCGTTTGTTTATTTCCTTATTTCTTTTCCTCTCTGGGTTATTTTTCCCTGTTGGAGCCCTTGGACATAACTATAGCATATTGCTTTTCTAACAAACATTTTCAAAATAAAAATTGCATTCTCGTCTCATTATCTTTCATAAAACAACATTGTTCATTGCCAATCTCTTGGAGCATCTTATTTTTTTATACTATTCAAGACAATTCATAATATTTTTTTTTTTGTGATCTGACTAATGATGCTGATAGCACGGTGATTATTTGCCCTCAAGTGTTCATGGTATTTTTTTGGTATTGTGGCAAATGTTGATTCATGCATCTGTGTTGCAGGCTTTTCATATATTTCCTCCACTATCCCCATTGATATATCAATAATGTACTCTCCAGGAGCCACCAACATCTCTGAAGCTCTTTCATCATCACCTGTTGCTCTATCGCTATTCATTTGCTTTAAAGCTGTCCCTATCTCTATCTCTGGTCTTATTATACTTGGTCCCTCTCCGTTGCCATTCAAGTCTAGTTGTTCTATTCCGTCATCATCAAACAATTTAATATATTACCTATATCTCTCCAATATTTCTTTTGATTCCATTACTATAATACCATCCGCTTTTTTCATACCAGTGCTGATCTCTCTCTTATTTTTTACAGCAATGTCATACTTTCTCTGTTCATCTCTCCCACCCAAATCATCCACCTCCTCACAACTCTTGTTATATAATACCCGTAAAGATCCTCCCAGTGAAAATTATTGGAAAAGCTCTAAAACTTACAATTCTGTATAATTATGCAATAGTTGATAAAATGAAATATTGTACCGCAATATGTGATCAGCTATATGAAAAGATTCTCTCTCTCTCTCTCTCTCTCTCTCTCTCTCTCTCTCTCTCTCTCTCTCTCTCTCTCTCTCTCTCTCTCTCTCTCTCTCTCTCTCTCTGAAGTAAAAGTAGCTTTGGGAATTCAATTGTTCATGTTTTATCGTAAGCTTAACTAATTCTTATTCAAGTGAAGTGTTATTTCATGATGTAAAATGATAAATTCACAAAAGATTTTTCAGATTTGTAAATGAAAAAATTTGTATTTAAAAAAAAAAAACTAAAGGTGCCATAACATGATAAAATGGAATATTTTTAACTTTATAAGAATTTTTCTTATGGAAATTAAGCATTACAGTAGATTTTCTTTTACAGGAGTTCGCTTGTTAAAATTAATAACTATTTCGATGTTGATCGTATCTTGCTGATTGTGCAGTATTGACAGTGGCTTTTCGTTAGATTTTTATTTTTTATTTATTTATTTTTATTTTTTTTTTGGGGGGGGGGTTAACGACATTTTAACATATTTCAGGTTATTAAGTTATCTTTAAATTATTTCTTTAATCATGTAACAGGGTTTTTCTAATAAAAAGCTGTGACCGAATTTTATATGAAATTTTATGCAGTAAATTCATCAATACAAAATTGCATTAAATCAAATTAATACATACAGAATGATGTGGGAAAACTGAAGAAAGGGGAATAAGGCTGATAAGGAACGAGAAAGGGAATAAGAATAAAATGCGATAAGGAAGGGTATAAGAAATAAATAGCGACTGAAATGAACAGTAAAAACGTGTAAATATCATAAGTGAAAATATGCATGAAAAACAAATAGAAAAGTGGAAAGAATAAGAGAAACATTTTAGCCTTTGGTATTAGATAGGATAAATATAGATAGAATATATTTAGAAACTGAAAAAACGAAATAATGATAATAAAGGGAATAAGGATAAGGCAGACTAAGGAAGGGAATTAGGATATAAGGAATAAACTAGACTGAAGTGAAAAATAAAAGAAATAGGAATAGAGGGAAGAATTTGAGAAACCTTTTACCCTTTGGAGCAACATTTCCGTTACTTGAAATGCAATTTTATAAAAGCCTAATTTACTGAGTGGTGATCTAATAGTGCACGGCTAGAAAATTTCCCTCATTGATTCCAGTTGGCTCTTACCCGTCTGGCAACCTCTGGCTTGGAATTTTGTAAATTCGGATTACTGCATTTTTGCCTGGGAGGTCTATATTTTACATACATACATACATATACCAAGGCACTTCCCCCGTTTTTGGGGGGTAGCCGACATCAACAAATGAAACAAAACAAAAAGGGGATCTCTACTCTCTACGTTCCTCCCAGCCTGACAAGGGACTCAACCGAGTTCAGCTGGTACTGCTAGGGTGCCACAGCCCACCCTCCCCCGTTATCTATATTTTATACCTACAAAAATTATTTTCATGGAAAAAAATTTGCTTTATCGCTAAAAATTCCTTTTTATATATGTACACAAGCGTGTCCAGTCCCGTAGGCAACCCTGGTCTGAGCTAGGTACTTTTTTATTTGCTTCTCAAAAATTCACGGGAAAGCTATTTATTTTAGCATCCCATATTAATTCCATCATATTTTTCTGATTATCTGAGGAACACTATCCATTTTTTTATAATCTATATGATAGTTGTAAAAAAAAAACGTTTGCTAAACCTCCCTGCATTACATATAGAACGTGGAATGTTATGTATTATATTATAATTATCATGATCTAAATAATATGTTATTTATTAACACCTTTTCATCTTAGCTGAAGGTTAAAAAGGATTTTTTGTCTTTGTATTCGCAGTTTTCTTTAAAATATTTACGATTGTATGTATTAATGGCAATTACTCATATTATTACCCTTTGATGCGAAAATGAAAAACTTAATTTTAGAAATTTAAAATGACGAGAATATAAAAATACTAAATGATTATGAAAGGCTTATATTAATTGACTTGTTTAACAAGCAAAACGAATAGTTATTTTCTTCTTTTCCTGAACTACATTATATTGATGAGTGCAATTATTTTTTTAAAAATAACAAGAAATCCAATAGAATTACAATTTCCTTTTTAGAATTCCACGAATGTCGTCAGCACAACGATACCATGTTCGGATAATAATAGCGGACAAAGGGTTACTTATAACATTACCAGACACATTTTCAAAAAGAAATTTCAATTAAAACTAAACTTACTTTTTAAAGCAGTCAATATTCTCATTGAATTTATTTCCCTGTGTTAAAATTTCAAGATTTGTAACAATCACAAAATCCTATATTAAGAAAATAAGACCTTCAATTCGTTATCCAATGTAAAATAATACGTCTTGTCACATTTCCCTAGAGAGGAGAGAGAGGATACACTTTAGGAGGTATTGATTTTACTCCCACTGACAGCACCAGAATTTCGTCAAATATCATTCCTCCTCGATAAAACTCTAGCCTGGAATTAAGCCTATAATTCTGGATAAGTAATGTTATTTCATTGAAAATAGAACTGTGGGGACAAGTATTTACCTAATACTTTGAATTACTAATCAGACACTCCATGGTGATGATGTCAAGATTTTTATTTCCCTTTGTCCCTCTCCCACTCGTGGGACTAAATTGACTTGTGACATTTCTCGTAACTGGATGTTACAATTCTTTTGGGAATATTGCCAGATAAATTGTTCACCGTAACGAACAAGGTTAAACTATGAGTTAGAGCTGCTTTCTTAGATTAAGCTTCTTTAAGTAGACATTTAAATTTATTTAAAATAGAATAGAAATATCTGTATTATTGTGGTAACGATTTTTATGTTTTGATTTCTACTTGAAGTATCCCACTGTGATGGAAAATTTATCTTACCTAGTTTTGTAATAAAAACTACTTTCTATTTTAACATCGCATTTAAATAAACAAAAATAATTACGTACATTGACAGTAAGGGTTTATACTAGAGGATGAATCAAAATGAGTCTTAATTGCTTTCTATTATGCACATTAAATAGATTTATGGTTGATTTTCGACAAATTGAAACATTATTTTATATTTTGATTTTCATGGAATTTATTTTTTATTCGTAATTTTTTGTTAAAGGTAGCTAACCACGTGTTGGTTCCTAATGAATATATCAGCAGGTGTTTTGCAAGTGATGTAAGTTTATCCTCCACCCTGAAAAAAGTAAATATAAGACTTGCTTTATGTATATTTATGGAACTGCATTTGCTTTACTCTATTTGCGTGTGCATTCTTTTTGTGTGTTTGTGTACTAAATCATGTAAAGTAGAATACAGTTGTTACTTCATAATGGATGCTAAACAGTTTATTTTTCGAATAGTTTATATATATATATATATATATATATATATATATATATATATATATATATATGTATATATATATATATATTATATATTATATATATATATATATATATATATATATATATATATATATATATATATATATATATAAGTGTGTATGTATATGTATACGATTATCCGAAAAATAAACTTTAACATCCAATAGGAGGTAACAACTATAGTCTATATATATATATATATATATATATATATATATATATATATGTATGTCTGTATATATACATATATATATATATGTATATATATATATATATATATATATATATATATATACATATATATATATATATATATATATATACATATATATATATATATATATATATATATATAAATATATATATATATATATATATATATATTAAAGCTTCAAAGAATTTTATGACCAATCTCACAAGCAATCCCCTCTTCAAATTTCACAATGTTGGATCTTCAAGATCATGTTTGATTTCTTTTGGAATAGCGCCTTTCCTCATGATAAATTGTGGTCTTGATGCCGCAGCCTTTTCTCTGCAATAAAACGTTTCAGCTCTCCCTTCTGTGCTGTTTATCTTCGTTCTCTGATAAACATCAAGTTTCCACTGTTGCAAAGGGGTTGATGCAGTTTTCCAAATGATCTTGCTTGTGTAAGACAGCTCAGAATGCGAATCTTTATCGTTTCTTAAGAATTTTTCTATTTGAAGACTTATGTTGTTCCATGATTCCAATTCTTTTTCGACAGCCTCTCTTCCCCCACAACAACTTCCATCCTGGTTATCCATACTTTGCCACTTCTAAATGGGGTACGCGGACATGTTGCTTCTTATTCATGTGCACTCTGAACTTTCACCTTTTCCCACTCGCTGTCAATGTATCTATCGTTTTCTCTGATTATAACAGCTATTAAAAATGGGTGTCACATTCACGTTTATTAAAAAAAAAAAAAAAAAAAAAACCACAAGATAAAGCATCCTATGTAACCATCTAGCTATTAGTATATATATATATATATATATATATAGATATATATATATATATATATATATATATATAGATATAGATATATATATATATATATATATATATATATATAGAGAGAGAGAGAGAGAGAGAGAGAGAGAGAGAGAGAGAGAGAGAGAGAGAGAGAGAGAGAGAGAGAGATATTTATTTTTATGAAATCTTTTCATAGTCTCCCACTGTCTTGGGTTACACTCAGGCACACTATTCTGTCTTATTTCTCTTCCTCATGTTTTGTTCAAGTTTTTTTATAGTTTGTATAGGAAATGTTTATTTTAATATTGTTACTGTTCTTAAAGTATTTAATTTTCCTGTTTCCTTTCCTCACTTGGCTATTTCCCCTGTTGGAGCCATTTGGGTTTATAGCATCCTGCTTTTCAAACAGGTTGTAACTTAGTAAGTAATAATAATAATAATAATAATAATAATAATAATAATAAATATACTGTACAGTATACCCATTTTCCACGATTTATATTTTTAATTTGATCTTATTTTAATTCTTGATATTTTTCTTATCATGGTCCTCACTGGTCCTATTGCTTGACCATTGGCCTAAAATCCAATCCAATCCGATCTTAACTTAAAACAATTTTCAGCCTTATTTCTAACTTTTCCTATTTTTCTGGAATTTTACAAAAACCTGTAGCCTCCATTTCAATATTCATCTTTCAAGTAATTTCTGTTAATGTTTATTTTGATTTCTATCAATACTTTTAATTTAATTTACATCCATGTTTTAGGTCATAGTTGTGTTCCAATTGTATGGGGTCTTAATATGAGAATGTATAGAACAATGTTATGAAGTAAATTGATGATGATAATAATATTGATGATAACAATAGTGGTAGAGGTATTATCAATGAGGGGATAAATGTTCAAAAGGATTGTTCAAAAAGAAAATTCAAGATATAGTAGATGAAGAGGATAATTTTGATGACTTATTAAAACTAAATCCCATATTTTTCACTAACAGATTGACCTTTTCCACACGCGAGGTAGATTTTTCCTAATGGAGACGCTCATTATTCATTGAAATCAGTAGGACAGGAATTTTGAAAACATTCGAAATATGGAGGAAAATAGGTAGAATGAAAGGAACGAGGTTGGAGATAATGGGGTATTTACAAATGACAAATTTCAGCATCTGAGATACAGTATACGTAAATTTTTTCTTTTAGTACAATATATTTCAAGATATGATTTTTTTTTTATGAATTTGGTTTTATCAATTCATTTCTACACGAATTTTCAAGTGAAAGCATGTAATCATTCGTTTCTGTATTTAACGGGGTTAATAAAAAGATAATTTGTTGCTCTCTCTCTCTCTCTCTCTCTCTCTCTCTCTCTCTCTCTCTCTCCCAGAATTCCGGAAATTCATGTGGAAAACTCATTGTAGTGTTTTATGTTTATCCCGCTCTAAAATTAATCTTAAAGTGACGGAGTGCATTAAAGTTTTTTTCTACTATTTACATAAATTTTATTTTATGGTCAATTGTTATAATTTTACCCCTGAAAATAGTCTGTTTGCTTATTAGTTTACGCTTAGCTTATGGATTGGTAATTTCCATAATGGATCGTTGAACTGATAGAAATATAATAGGATAGAAAATATAATGACAGGTAAAGTAACAAAATTTTTAACCAAAAACAATCACTTATAAAAGAGGAGTAAAAGGATAGTAACCAGACAGACGAATAGAATGCGACACGAATAGCATAATACCGCTGGATAATTCCATAACAAACTTGAGGTAGTAGATCTTATAACTTCATTGGAGGAGTCTTGTGAGCATGGAACATACCTGTAACCACAGTTTTGTAGCAAGTTTAGCTATGAAAATGTTGAGTCGAAGATTTGTTTAGCTTTCTTTATCAAAAGGTATTGGTGGATAGCTCAATTGGTCGGTTGGTTTACATTCTCTGCCCTATTCCTTAATTGATCAAAATTCGGTAAATTTGTAAATGATTTAATTGAATTAATTTTAATGCATACTTTTTAAGGATAATTTTGATGTGTTACTTGTGTAATAAAAAGAAAAGTCATTTCGGTATTACCAATTAGTCTATAGATGCATGATGGTCTAGCTAACATTTGCACTTTTGGCTTCTCAAAAATAACTGCATTATCAGATAGTGGAGTATAGTTTAATGTTGAAGTGAACGAATCATCGCAAATTAATTGTCTTTTTGTACTCCTTATGAAATCCATTTGATAAACACTAGTATTGTTTTATTTATGATATACAACACAAATATTTCTCTCTAAAAATAATGTACAGGAAGGGGAATTCATGGCAAAACAGCAAGACTATCAGTGAGTTTAACCGAGGAAACGTTTAAGAATGCCCCAGTTTTGATTACCTGGTAATACTGGATTTCTAACTGGGATTATTTACCCTGGAGAATCGTTCTTCACCCTCTATGTTGGGACCCTGTAATTAAGCAAATACTGTGAAGATAAATAAAGAAGAAATGTGTGTAAAGACAAAAGTTTGCAGATACGGTATCATTGTTGTTGTTGTTGTTATTATTATTATTATTATTATTATTATTATTATTATTATTATTATTATTATTATTGCAAGCCAAGCTGCAGCTATAGTTTGAAAACAGAATGCCGCATGCTCATGGACCACAGCAGGGAAAGCAGACCAAAAAAAAAAAAAAAAAAAAAAAAAAAAAAAAAAAAAAAAAATATATATATAATGAAATATAAAGGATAACGAAATATCAAAGATGAAGGTAAAGATTAAAATAAAAAATGGCCATTTTTTATGTACCCCTTTTCATCATTGGCCCATTACTCCATTCCACCATGTAAGAAAAGATTAAGTAAAGCTCTAATCGAGAATACTGCCAGATTGATGCCAAAGGAAGAAAAGAGAAAATCACATGAAAGAATACAGCTTCATTAGCAGCTTCGAAAAAAGATTGTTGTGGTATTAGGTGGCAGAAATAATAGAGAGAGCAATTATCTCAATGTTGTCAAAAATGAGAATCAGTGAGATGTTTTTATTTTCATTTTTCAAGGGGGAGATTATCGAAGATTCTAAGGTATAAAGTATACATTTCAAGTCAATACTAAGTAAACTGGAATACATTTTTGGCGAGCTGTGATAGCGAGAATAAAATAAAAAAAATATCGGTAAGGAATTTTAGAGAGAATAGAATAAAAAAATCGGTAAGCAGTTATAGAGAAAACAATATAAAGAAAAAAATCGGTAAGCAGTTATAGAGAAAACAATATAAAGGAAAAAATCGGTAAGCATTTATAGAGAAAACAATATAAAGAAAAAAATCGGTAAGCAGTTATAGAGAAAACAATATAAAGAAAAAAATCGGTAAGCAGTTATAGAGAAAACAATATAAAGAAAAAAATCGGTAAGCATTTATAGAGAAAACAATATAAAGAAAAAAATCGGTAAGCATTTATAGAGAAAACAATATAAAGAAAAAAATCGGTAAGCAGTTATAGAGAAAACAATATAAAGAAAAAAATCGGTAAGCAGTTATAGAGAAAACAATATAAAGAAAAAAATCGGTAAGCAGTTATAGATAAAACAATATAAAGAAAAAAATCGGTAAGCAGTTATAGAGAAAATAATATA
The DNA here is from genome assembly GCF_036898095.1 of Palaemon carinicauda. Taxonomy (NCBI): domain Eukaryota; kingdom Metazoa; phylum Arthropoda; class Malacostraca; order Decapoda; family Palaemonidae; genus Palaemon; species Palaemon carinicauda. The sequence goes on along the minus strand of NC_090725.1, from coordinate 293,702,853 downwards.
AAGAAAAAAATCGGTAAGCAGTTATAGAGAAAACAATATAAAGAAAAAAATTGGTAAGCAGTTATAGAGAGAATAATATGAAGAAAAATATCGGTAAGCAGCGATAAAGAGAATAGAATAAATAAATTCGGTAAGCAGTTATAGAGAGAATAATATAAAGAAAAATATCGGTAAGCAGCGATAAAGAGAATAGAATAAATAAATTCGGTAAGCAGTTATAGAGAGAATAATATAAAGAAAAATATCGGTAAGCAGCGATAGAGAGAATAGAGTAAATAAAATCGGTAAGCAGTTATAGAGAGAATAATATAAAGACAAGAATCGGTAAGCAGTTATAGAGAGAATAATATAAAGAAAAAATCGGTAAGCAGCGATAAAGAGAATAGAATAAATAAAACTTGGGGTAGCCATGTAATGTGAATACGATAGAAATCTCCCAAGTTAGAAGTTGCGATAGTTACGGGAACAATTTTCAGGGTAAGAAATACTATTTATTTTGAGGCTATAAGCTTTTTTCTGAAGGTTACGTTTTTTTTTTCTAAATGTATTAATTAGTAAAAAAAAAAATCTATTACCATCAGATAACTGATTTTCAAGGATGTGAGCTGAACACAAAATCCATTCTCTTTGGTATCTTAATCTGTCTCTTCTTCCTTTGCTGAAAGATGCACCCTTATCGATCTATATATTTCTTCGTCGACGACTAATACGCAACTTTTAAATGAAACATCTCTCTCTACAGTGATGTCTCTTCTTTATAAATTAAAGGAAAGTATGAATGATTTCTGTTGCAAGAGTTTTTTTCTTAGAGTATCATGTACCTTACGTATTTCATACAAACTGGTGCACCGTAACGGTTTTGATTTATTTTATCACTGGCCCTTCCCTGCACTGTTAGTAGACTATCCTGTTTTCATAATAGCACAAGCTTTATCATATTTAAATGTATGTGACGTTCTTCCTCGGAAGTTGCTGTATATAAACACGATGATTGGTTAATAAAGTTTAGTTGCGTACACCTCGCCTCTCAGGTGCGAGCGACCCGTTATGTGATAACCGAGAGGCGAAGTGAATGCACCTTAACTTTATTAAACAATCATCGAGTTTATATTCAGCGACTTCCGAGGAAGAACGTCACAAAACTTCAAACATGATAAAGTTTGCGCTAGCATGAAAACACAGGATGGTCTACTAACTGTGCAGGAAAGAGCGTGTGATAAGATAAAAAATGAAAACAGTTATGAACACGTGCGGTACAATCCTTTGACAAGGGGAAAAAGTTAGATATCAACTGACAATTTTTTTCGTTCACCCTGAACATTATGTACGTAGAAGTGTACTGTATTTTTCAGATAGTGCAATGCATCCCACTCATCCTCCATGTCATAGAGCGATTCATTCAAGTAGTTATACCCACTCTAAAATTGTGTTCCCCCTGTGTCACGTTTTCATTTTATAAAATATGAAAGGTTTTGTCAAATACTCAATACTGGAATCCATAGACGTAATGCATAATGTTTATTTTGCATTCATATTCCCGCTATAAATATTAATGTACTAATTTACGCGATCCGTCAAAAATGATGACTGAATATTTAGATAGATATGCACAGGCATTTCAATTCTCCCCCCCCCCTTCTCACTTGGTTATGACTACTCCCTCTCCCTACTACCTAAGGGATGGGGAAAGACCAAGTAGTTATACGTCTGTCAATGTCGCTGAGCATGACCAGAATGAAATTATATATATATATATATATATATATATATATATATATATACATATATATATATATATATGTATATATATATATATATATATATATATATATATATATATATATATATAGCGCCAAACACTTGCTCTTTTTATTATAAAGGAAGATTTCAGTTATTATTATTATTATTATTATTATTATTATTAACAACATTAAAACAGTTATTTCATGTATAAAATAGAAAATGTCAGCCTGTTCAACAGAAGAAAAATTGCAAGTTTGAGCTTTTGAAGTTTTACTGATTCAACTACCCGATTAGGAAGATCATTCCACAACTTGATAACAGCTGGAATAAAACTTCTAGAATACTGTGTAGTATTGAGCCTCATGATGGAGAACGCCTGACTAAGGCCTTGCTAAGTAGTGGATTCAGAGTTTACAAAGTGAATCACAAAGTATATGATGACTATCTGATCTTTAATGTTATGTTTCTGAAATTTTCTTTATTTTCATTCAAGAATTTTTAGAAATTTAAGCTTTGGAGACATTTCCATCCAACTTTGCTTTGATTTTTCATATATTAGAGAATTGAGTTTCAGCTTCAAGGCCTTGTTAATTGTTATTATTATTATTATTATTATTATTATTATTATTATCATTTTTACTATTATCATTATTATTATTATTATTATCATCATCATCATTATCATTATTAGTACTATTATTACAAGCTAAGCTACAACATTAGTTGGAAAAGCAAGATGCTATAAGCCCAAGGGCTCCAAGAGGAAAATAAATGCCCAGCGAGAAGAGGAAACAAGGAAATAAACGACAAGAGAAGTAATATATAATCAAAATAAAACGAATTAAGAACAGTAACAACATCAAATTATATCTTTCATATATAAAATATAGCAAAACTTTAAAAAATCAATAGGAAGAGAAATAAGATAGAACAGATTACCCGAGTGTACCCTCAAGGAAGAGAACCCCAATCCAAGACAGTGGAAGGCCATGATACAGAGGCTATGGCACTACCCAAGACTAGCGAACAAGGGTTTGATTTTGGAGTGTCCTCGTAGAAGAACTTATTGAAAGTATTTAGAATCTCTGATCTTAAGAGTTCCGAGGTAGTTCCCTCTAAGTGTTGATGTGAATAAAAAATATTCTTGGAAACATGAATAGCAATGTTGAAAGCTTAATCTGAAGTAAATGTTTAGAATATTTGGAAATTGTGCTTCCAAGATCTTGGAATTCACTGTTTCGTAAACCTATTTGGTGTTCTGATGATTCTGAAGCCTTACTTACGAAACTAACCAATTGTGGCAGTGGGATCTTAGTATCTGATTTCTTGTGATCTTATTGCTCATAATTTGATCTTATTGCTCCTATGAAGATTAAGATGTTCTTGATTAGAAAACTTGGATGATCTGATTTAGACAATTTAAAGCTGTCTCTGGTGCTGCAACTTATTTTCAAAATATTTAAAGTTTTTACTGAATATTTAGCAAGTGTTGTAATGAGCTGTTACAAAATGTAACTTCAAGAATAATTTATGATTTATAGTTTCAGCTCTTGTAACTCCACTGCAGTTGAATCGAATTAGTACTTCTATTAACTTGAAGTTTCACACCTGAGACGATAGCACTGCAAAATTTAAGACGGGATGATAAAATTTTAAAGTCATGGAACTTATTAAATGTGGAACGTTAAGGCTTTTGCTAGACTTGGGACAGGTTGGTAGAAACGTCACTGTCTTACAATATGTAGGACGGGAATTCGAACCCCGCGAGAGCTTCATTGTATTGCCTGTAACCTCACCGTCCTTGTGAGCCAAGGATGGAGGGGCGGTGTTGGTGGAGTCTATATGTTCACCAGTAGGGGCATCAACAGACAATGCCTAGCCCTCCCTGATCCTAACATGGGAGCTGATCATTTGTATGTAGGATCGGTCTCTATGGTATAGTCCTGTCTTTTGCCTCTGCCACACGTTGGATCCTCTCTCTCTCTCTTCTCTCTCTCTCTCTCTCTCTCTCTCTCTCTCTCTCTCTCTCTCTCTCAAGGCACCAGCCGCCCGTTGAAATACTACCGCCAGAGAGTTATGGGGTCCTTTGACTGGCCAGACAGTACTACGTTGGATCCTTCTCTTTGGTTACGGTTCTTTCTCTTTGCCTACACATACGCCGAATAGTCTGGCCTATTCTTAACAGATTCTCCTCTGTCCTCACACACCTGACAACACTGAGGTTACTAAACAATTCTTCTTCGCTCAAGGGGTTAACTACTGCACTGTATTTGTTCTGTGGCTACTTTCCTCTTAGTAAGGGTAGAAGAGACTCTTTAGCTATGGTAAGCAGCTCTTCTAGGAGAAGGACACTCCAAAATCAAACCATTGTTCTCTAGTCTTGGGTAGTGCCATAGCCTCTGTACCATGGTCTTCCACTGTCTTGGGTTAGAGTTCTCTTGCTTGAGGGTACAATCAGGCACACTATTCTATTTAATTTCTCTTCCTCTTGTTTTGTTAAAGTTTTCATAGTTTATATAGGAAATATTTATTTTAATGTTACTCTTCTTAAAATATTTTATTTTTCCTTCTTTCCTTTCCTTACTGGGCTATTTTCCCTGTTGGGGCCCCTGGGCTTATAGCATTTTGCTTTTCCAGCTAGGATTGTAGCTTAGCAAATAATAATAATAATAATAATATATATATATATATATATATATATATATATATATATATATATATATATATATATATATATATATATATATATATATATATATTACATATTTATATGGGTATATAGATTTATATGACTACTCCCTCTCTTGAGCTGAGCCTGACTGGAAAATGTGTGTGTATATATATATATGTAATATATATATATATATATATATATATATATATATATATATATATATATATAACATATATACAATCTTGTTGACATTAAAGGGCAACAACATTCCTTTAGTCAGTCGATCGTCTAAGTTGCCCCCCCCCCCCCGAGTTTGTAATAACACACACAACCTTATCATGGAGAGTATGTGCCAAAGACGAAGCACCCTTATGATCCAGTTACCAACAGAATGGGGCTTTTGCCTTATCCCCAGTAATAACATCAGACAGGTGTACTTCATCGTCTTTCACAGGAAGCATGATTCAGGAAGCACCACTGATATCAGAGCACAAGTTTAATCTAATGTGAGTCCAGGTAAGGCGCTGTGATTGCCTTTACTGATATTCCTGTTTTATTCACTGAACGGTTGTTCACTTTTATTACCTGGTCGTCGATTCTTTTCTCGTTGATAAAAATGAACTGTTAAAAATCTTGTAAGGGAAATTCGTAGAAAATGTTCTTGACTTGAAAGAGGATTAAAATTCAGCAGGTAATAGTTAATCCACCTTTTTAGTCATTATCCAGCATACTCTCTCTCTCTCTCTCTCTCTCTCTCTCTCTCTCTCTCTCTCTCTCTCTCTCTCTCTCTCTCTCTCTCTCTCTCTCATATGTTTAAGTCCTGGCCTGGCCAACAGCTTTCATCAGAAAAGAATTTCCAGTTTATATATATCAAATGCCATTTATGTTAGATGGTACGTATTTGCATTCATGAAAGTCACTTGTGTTAGTGCCAAA
>NC_090725.1:293687500-293692500 GCF_036898095.1 Palaemon carinicauda | reverse complement strand
TAACCTTAGATTGATAAATAATTCAATGATCTTCAATTATTTCAAGTATTCGCGTAAATTTCTTATTCCTGGTGTGGTTTATGGGTATCTAATTATTTCAGCATATGCTTCTGGTTTAAAAGTGTGTTTTTGACAACAAAGTTACAGAAAATTTAGGATTCTGATAACAAAGGGTAGGGAGAATCTACAAGAATAATAATAATAATAAAAAAAGATAGCTGTCTCGTGTCTTGAATTTTGGTCAGAGCATTTTGAGGATGGTTTTCTATACCTTGTTTCAATATACAGAAGCCTAATCGTGTAAATGGAGCGTGTATGATCTTAAAAGTATGATTCTTCTTTGATGACAACGTTCAATCATTTCTTACTAAGAATACCTGCGTAAGGGGGTTTGACTTTATCACATATATGTGGTGTTTTAAGTTCTTTTGATTTTAGTTTCCAGATGCATTGTCTCTTCATGAAAAATACTAATAAAAGTGCTTCGTGAAACACATGGTCACTTATATTTTGAAGAATATTCCTAAATTAATCTTTTCCAGGTGCATTTTTAATGTAGAGTGAGCCCTCTTTATCATCTGGTATTGGATAAGGGATTAAACTCGACAGGTGTTAGATGGATTTTTTAAATGTATAATGCATTGTGATAACGCAATGTACAGTACAGATACTTTAATTGTAATATAGTAAAGTTTATTATCATTTCACCCCAGCAGTATTCCTATCCATTCCTCTCACTGATATATTATGTAATATTTGATAACATAAAATGCCTGATAAAAATATTGTAGTATGTACTACAATAAAACCTCTCTCTCTCTCTCTCTCTCTCTCTCTCTCTCTCTCTCTCTCTCTCTCTCTCTCTCTCTCTCTCTCTCTCTCTCTCTCTCTCTAAAATGTATAAAATAGATTGTTCTTATTTTATCTTAAGTTTGACAATATTATTTTAAATAAATTACGAATAAGATTCAAGATGACAAATTAGGAAGTTAGAAAATACATTAAATTTTGAACTATCAGATAACTCTAATTGCTCAACTAAAGAATGATCTGTAACGATATAAATATTACAAGAATAGTAGATATGTTGAACTTTACTCAATATTTTTTTTTTCAAATGTGTAAACGGTCGAGAATATAATTTCCTGTCTTTTTAAAACCAAAAATCCCTTGATGGGAAGAGGCGTGTAAGAGTTGCCAGATGAGCGAAAATCAATCTGGCACTACCTTCATTTTGTCATTCAAAGACAATGGCAATGAAAAACTGTATGGTAGTTAAAAGAACTTCTTAATATATGCGAATGGTTATGCATTATTGTATTATTGTATTATTAGCAGAGATACCCGGCATTGCCCGGGTGTAGGAGTAAAAACCAATGTCAGTATATGCAACTGGTGGATTCATGTAAGTTATATCTGGGAACATTTATTCTGAAACGCATGTTTTATATATATATATATATATATATATATATATATATATATATATATATATGTATATATATATATACACACACACATATATATATATATATATATATATATATATATATATAACTCCTAGATACTCTTATCGCCCAATATTTCATTTGTGGAAACTGTGTTAAGGTGGAGAGGATATTTGTAACGAAGTCAGCCGAACATTCCCCCCACTGCAACACAATACTGGAAGTACATTCTTCCATTTCAGAGCATTTCATTTTTGTGACATCAAACCAATTTTTACTATCTCTTCTGTTCATACCATGTATGGGGTCATAGATGAAGGCACCAAAACGCCATTGTTCTGCATTAAATGGGTGTGCTCTAACTTCTGCTGGCATTAATGTTCCATCTATCTGAATTTTTAAGAAGGGGGGGTTTTGGCCCCCCTCCCGGCCCCCCACATATTTCTCTTAAGGGGCACTAATAGATTTCAGGCCACTTCCATTATCTTTCTACGAAATTTTTACACAATTATACGCTTTTAGTTTTTACATAGAATCGTATATATTCGAGGTTTAAAGTGGGTTGGGTTCTGCACACCAATGCACCCTCAAGGGGGCACTTAGAGATTCGGGACCACTTCCATTGACTTCATCGGAAAATTCCACATAAGAATACATTATTTGTCTTTATGTGAAATTTTATATATTTAAAGTTTTAAGAAGGTTGGGGTCAGCTCCCTTAGGGACCCACTTAGAGATTCGGGACCACTAGCATTATCTTCCTTGGGAAATTTTGAATAAAAATACACTTTCAATTTTTATGTAGATTCTCTAAACTCTCTTTACATAAGGAAAACACATACATACGAACACACAAAACACAGAGATAATGTCTTTTATAAATATATATATGTATATATAAAAATATATATATATATATATATATATATATAGAGAGAGAGAGAGAGAGAGAGAGAGAGAGAGAGAGAGAGAGAGAGAGAGAGAGAGAGAGAGAGAGAGAGAGAGAGAGAGATTATTATTATTTTTAAAAAGTTGAAAAAGTTTAGGCCGCTAGCCTGCCTGATTTCACGGATTACAGGATTCTGGGATCTGTAATTATGGGGCCCGTAGACCCCCAAGGTGGATCTTGATCAAAATGGAAATAACGTCGTTAGCTTTCTCGATAAAGATTACATAAGATTCGATCATTAAATGTTTTGTAAGTTCCTTTTACAATTTTTCTATAGGTAACACGCACACATACACACAGACATTGCTTTATGTATGTATATATATATGTGTGTGTATATATATATATATATATATATATATATATATATATATATATATATATATATTCATATATATATATATGTGTGTGTGTGTGTGTAAATATCAACCACAATAGCCTTTAATACAGAATTCTATCTTGGGAATATGCATATCCACTGGAATTCATATATGTTAATAACTTCTGGCCGTGCAGAGATTCGAACCCCTCCCTCTTAGCTGAAACCGTGCCTGCGAGTACGGTACGGAATATTTTCTGTACTTCGTACCTGGTTAAATTAGCGCACCGTAATTTCGTACCGTACCCTCAACTATCTTTTCGCACCGTACAGTACGGAAAAAATAACGTACCGTAATTCCTTACTTATATCGTACCATAAGCTAGCTAAATCTAAGTTATTGAAATCCCCGTTTTATGGAAATCTCAAAGTTAACAGGGAACGTTATGAGTGCATGTGTCTATATTCAGTTTTAAACATTTTAATTGTGATATAAATAATGATGATGATGATGATAGTATTAACAATAACAACAATGATATCAATATTTATGATAGTATTAGTAATAGCTGTTAGTAATGTCTAATTGAAATAGATCTATTACCACTTTTACAACTACTTCTACTACTACTAATACTACTACTACTGCTAATGCTACTACTAATGCTACTATGACTGCTAATACCACTGACATTACTACTAGTAATAATAATAGATACAAATTGGCCAAGAGTATTCACGCTAGGATTCATGAAACCTATTTTGCCAAGAAACTATTTATTTGGTACATACAGTATTATGTATGAAATCTTACTCAAAATATTTCCCAATATTATGATCCATTGCATATTAAGTGTTCAAAACGTGAACTCTTCTCTCAAAGATCTTAGTAAGAAAAACAAAGTATAGAAGAGTCTTACAATCAATGGAACTCATACCAATACCTGACGTGACCAAACAATTAATAATAATAAAAAAAATCTCAACATTCCTAATGACAGCTTGTATCCGAAAAATACCTTTTATTAGCGATTTTCTTAAAATCAAACATAATAGTTCCACTGTCTCTTGGGTTAGAGTTCTCTTGATTGAGGGCACACTCGGCACACTATTCTATCTAGTTTCTCTTCTTCTTGTTTTGTTAAAGTTTTTATAGTTTATATAGGAAATATTTATTTTGATGTTGTTACTGTTCTTTAAATATTATATTTTTCCTTGTTTAATTTTCTCACTGGGCTACTCTCCCTGTTGGGGACCCCGGGCTTATAGCATTTTGCTTTTCCAACTAGTGCTGTAGCTTAGCAAGTAATAATAATAATAATAATAACTGATTATGTATTACCTCCTAGTAACATGAGGGCATCTATCATTATCCTTCATACCTAGTTTCAATTCATTTAGAATGTAGTTCAGCCCGAAGAATGTGTAATGCTGTATACACTCACTTACTGTAGGTGACAGAAAATGCAATAAATGAAGTAGCTATCATACTTATAATATCTTATGTTACTCTTCATGTTTACGTACGTGGGTATAGAAAGAAAAAGAGAGAGTTTTTCTTAATGTATCTCTGTTTGATCAACTACATGCATGTGCATGTATGTAAGTTTGTGTGTGAGCAAGTGTATTTGTGGAAAGAAAAGTAAGAAAACTTATCTTTGAGGACTGCAATGTTGAGCATGTACATATTCATAACAGTAAGTACCAACAGAATCAAGATTTGCCAACTTGTAAATGCCTCTTTAGGCTTAGGATGGGATAACAATGCTAAATAAAGGTGGCTGATTACGGTAAAAATCAACAGCGAAATAATGATGGGGCTGAAGGATTTAGCAATCAGGTGATGTAATAACTTAACTGAATAGTCATAGCAATTACGGCCAATAAAAAGTACTATATCCTTGTTTACTTGTCTTTTATTATTATTATTATTATTATTATTATTATTATTGTTATGAATTTTAATATTATTATTAGCTAATCTGCAATCCTAGTTGGAAAAGCAAGATGCTGTAAGCCTAAGGGCTCCAACAGGGAAAAATAGCCCAGTGAGGAAAGGAAGTAAGGAAACAAATAAACGATATAAGTAATGAAACATTAAAATAAAATATTTTAAAAACATTAACAACATTATAACAGATATTTGATATATAAACTATAAAGGGACTTATGTAAGCCTGTTCAACATAAAAACATTTGCTGCAAGTTTAAACTTTTGAAGTTCTACTGATTCAACTACCCGATTAGGAAGATCATTCCACAATTTGGTCACAGTTGGAATAAA
>NC_090725.1:293660000-293682500 GCF_036898095.1 Palaemon carinicauda | reverse complement strand
TGAATTACAACACTCATGCACATCTCCCTTACCCTTATATAGTGGTACAATACATGCACAAACCCAATCTACTGGTACCATTGACAACACATAACACATATTAAACAATCTCACAACCATTCAAGTACAGTCACACCCCCTTCCTTCAACATCTCAGCTCTCACACCATCCATACCAGATGCTTTTCCTACTCTCGTTTCATCTAGTGCTCTCCTCACTTCCTCTCTTGTAATATCTCTCTCATTCTCATCTCCCATCACCTGCCTCCCTATTTTCCTCAACATTCAGTAAACTTTCAAAATATTCCGCCCACCTTTTCCTTGCCTCCTCTCCTTTTAACAACCTTTCATTTCCATCTTTCACTGTCTCTTCAATTCTTGAACCAGCCTTCCTTACTCTCTTCACTTCTTTCCAAAAGTTATTCTCTTCATATGAATGACCCAATCCGTCACTCCACCTCAGGTCAGCCGCCCTCTTTGCCTTACTTACCTTGTGTGCTTTACTTCCACATTTTTCTCTATATCTTTTCATACTTCTCTACACTATTACTCTGCAGCCATTCTTCAGAAGCCCTCTTTATATATATATATATATATATATATATATATATATATATATATATATATATATATATATACATATGTGTATATATATATATATATATATATATATATATATTATAATACGTAGCTGCATAGTAAGTTGCAAAGTATTTGAATGTCCATATATCAGCTTCTGATGGCATGAGACTATTCATATGAAAATTATATTCCTCTCATATTTTATTTATCACCGTTATTTTGCATCTTAACATCGTGAAGACATAGTACGAAAGCTAAATAGATTATTTTCTTCTTGTTGAATAATTTTCCAGGTTATTTAAGTACCTGTGATAATTTGACATAAAATATCATCTTTTTTTCATACTTTCAACATTCTCTTTCCATGAAAGTACAGTATAATCGTATGGAATCCAGACGCATGTCCGCAAATCGTTAACTTAAAGAGTATAAGTTTTAATTGAATGTTATGGGACATAATATGAACTGCTTTCCTAATAGTTTTGTTTTTAATTTGAACTAGATCTTAGTATAAAGTACTGAAATCTTAAAACCTCTCATCCGATTAAGACATTGACAAAATCAGAAAATAAAGGTTCACTCCGTAAAACTTAGAACTTTTTAAAGAAAGTAAATTATAATTAATAAATGTTTAGGCAATAACGCTCAGAAAAAAAGATAACTGTGAAATCCCGAATACTAAATTTCATAGGAAAGAAGAAGACTAAGTTAACTTCATGAGGAACAAAGTTAAATCTTCCTCGGTAACTAATGCGAATTAGCCAACTAAAACTGGCCTGAGACGAAATTAAATTAAAAGTTGATCGGTGGGGATGTGGTAATCCTGAAAGCTAAACCTTGTTGATAATTTGGAAATTATAAGAAGAGTATACATTTAAAACTAGAATGTAAGACTTAAAAATTTCCAGCATTAACATTTACATTAAAAAAAATTAACAAAAGTATACATTTAACACTAGTATGTAAGGCATTTAAAATATACGAGCATTAACATTTACATTAAAAAATTGAACAAAAGTATACATTTAAAGCTAGAAAAAAATGAACAAAAGTATACATTTAAAACTAGAATGTAAGACATTTAAAATATACGAGCATTAACATTTACATTAAAAAAAATTTTTTTTTTCAAAAGTATACATTTAAAACTAGAATGTAAAACATTTAAAATATACGAGCATTAGCATTTACATTAAAAAATTTTTTTTTCAAAAGTATACATTCAAAACTAGAATGTAAAACATTTAAAATATACGAGCATTAACATTTACATTAAAAAATTGAACAAAAGTATACAATTAAAGCTAGAAAAAAATGAAGAAAAGTATACATTTAAAACTAGAATGTAAGACATTTAAAATATACGAGCATTAACATTTACATTAAAAAAAAAAATTTCAAAAGTATACATTTAAAACTAGAATGTAAAACATTTAAAATATACGAGCATTAGCATTTACATTAAAAAAATTTTTTTTCAAAAGTATACATTCAAAACTAGAATGTAAAACATTTAAAATATACGAGCATTAACATTTACATTAAAAAATTGAACAAAAGTATACAATTAAAGCTAGAAAAAAATGAAGAAAAGTATACATTTAAAACTAGAATGTAAGACATTTAAAATATACGAGCATTAACATTTACATTAAAAAAAAAATTCAAAAGTATACATTTAAAACTAGAATGTAAGACATTTAAAAAATACCAGCATTAACATTTACAATAAAAAATATTGAACAAAAGTATACATTTAACACTAGAATGTAAGACATTTAAAATATACGAGCATTAACATTTACATTAATTTATTTTTTCAAAAGTATACTGTACATTCAAAACTAGAATGTAAGACATTTAAAAAATACGAGCATTAACATTTACATTAGAGAATATTGAACAAAAGTATACATATCAAACTAGAATGTTAGACATTTAAAACATACGAACATTAACATTTACATTAAAAAAAAAATTGAACAAAAGTATACAGTACATTTAAAACTAGAATGTTAGACTTTTAAAATATACCAGCATTAACATTTACATTTAAAAAAAAAATTGAACAAGTACAGGAAAAAAAGGACAGTTGTAAATGTAAAGCTTATCTAGAAAATAGGAAGCAAAGTATAGTAGGAAAGTCAGAAAGGTACAATTTTATTAAATTCCAGTATTTTAAAATCCGTTAGATAAATTTTATACTCACGGGAAATTAAAAAAAAAAAAAAATAACATTAAAATTTCACCGCGAAAAGAGAACAACTAAAGTCCGCTTAAAAAAAAATAGAAACTAAATTTGATTAACGAAGAAAGGGTTTCCCACGAAAAAAGTAAAAGGCTCACATGTATAAAAAGAAAGAAAAATTTCAGTTTTCTTTGGGCATATTTCGAGATGACCTTACAACTATCTACAAAGGTCCATAATTACCGGGAAAGGTTCTATGTGAAATTCATTTGGAGAGTAGGACGTTTTTACTATAGCAGATAGATCTTATTAGTAGGATTTTATTTCACATTATGAATATTAAGTAAGCCGAAAGACGCCGTAGTGTAGTAAGAGCGCCTTAGTCCACCTCACATGGGTCACTTTATTATTATTATTATTACTTGCTAAGCTACAACCCTAGTTGGAAAAGCAGGATGCTATAAGCTCGGGGCCTCCAACAGGGAAAATAGCTCAGTGAGGAATGGAAACAAAGAAAAATAAAATATTTTAAGAAGAGCAACAAGATTAAAATAAGTATCTCCTATATAAACTATAAAAACTTTAACAAAACAAGAGGAAGAGAAATAAGAGGGAATAGTGTGCCTGAGTATACCTTCAATCAAGAGAACTCTAACCCAAGACAGTGGAATACCATGGCACAGAGGCTATGGCACTACCCAAGATTAGAGAACAATGGTTTGATTTTGAAGTGTCCTTCTCCTAGAAGAGCTTATTACCATAGCTAAAGAGTTTCTTCTACCCTTACAAAGAGGAAAGTGGCCACTGAACAATTACAGTGCAGTAAGAAGAAATTATTTGATAATTCAAATTCAAATTCTTTATTTCAGCTGTAGAGCCATATACAAAATATTACAATAAAATTAATAGTTATATACAAATATATTAGGAATAAAACAAAAGGTCTAAACACAGAAAATGTGTTTAGACCACTCTCTAAAAGCTGATGATTTTTTAAAACTATCACTGTTAAAAATTGCACAAATTAAGTGGTTTTTTTAACTCTTTGCTCTCTGAAACAAGCTTATAATGCATTTTCTCACTAATTCCTCAAATGTTGGTATTCCTAAAGAAACAAAGTGTCCACTTACTCTCGAAAACCTTTCTATTCCCATCAGGTGCCTAAAAGAGTCATTGTAACATATCTTAAGTTTTCGTAGGGTTTCCTTTTTACATTTCATTGCCAGAGGCATACAATACAGGGAAGTACAAAAAGATCTGAACAAATGCACTTTTGCCTCATCATTGCACATATGAAAGTTCCTTAGCAACATATTGCCTCGCAAGCATTGCCCTCGATAGAGTGATGCAATATGGTCATCGTCCTTTAGATTGTCATTAATATTCATGCCAAGATATTTACATGACTTAACGACTTCCAACCTGACGTCACTAATATAGAGTGACGGTTCACTAAATGACATAAAATTCCAGGGCTTTATAACAAGAACTTTGGTCTTGTCAGGATTGGCTTCAAGATAATGGTATTTCAAATATTCCATACTTTTATCTATGAGTATTTGCAACGCTTTTAAAGATGGAGCTAAAAGTATTATATCATCTGCATAAAAGATATGATTCACCTTAACCTCTCCCACTGTGCAACCACCTTCCCTGTTGAGGACCTTTGTACTTAAATCATCCACATATATGGCAAACAGAAGTGCTGATAGAACACTACCCTGTCTAATACCACAACTGGGTTTAAAAGGAGAGGAAAGACTATTGCCCCACATTACTCTAAAGTCCTGAGTTTTGTACCAGTACTGTAGCAGTACTATAATGTAAAAAGGCACACGTCTTCTCTTTAAAATTTGAAATAATCTTTCATGACACACTTTATCGAAAGCCCTGGACATATCCATTGCGCTTACAAAAACTGGAGTGTTTTTTGACCTATAAAACTGGCATGTTTGTTTAAAAAGAAAAAGGGCCATATCAGTGCTGTGTTTAGTTTTATAAGCAAATTGAATATCCGAAGTTGTTAACAAGTCTCAGTGTTGTCAAGTGTATGAGGACAGAGGAGAATATGTAAAGAATAGGCCAGACTATTCGGTGTGTGTGTTTAGGCAAAGGGAAAATGAACCGTAACCAGAGAGAAGGATTCAATATGCTACTGTCTGGCCAGTCAAAAGACCCCATAACTCTCTAGCGGTAGATATAAATTAAGTGTCTTTAGTACGTTCCTTCGGTCCCTTGCTTTATATTGGAACGACTTCATTTCTTTCATAATGTTGTCCAACCCATTTTAACATTTACCTCAAAGTATAACTTAAGAGCTTTTCTCCTGTTACACTTGGTAGCAGAATTGCCCCGCAGGTCTCGGGCTGGGTTTTCATAGCCTAAATTTATTAGCTGAAAGAGGTCAGATATGAGGTCCATTCTGAGCAAATGGGGGATAACGCAACAAACACCTACCTACTATTTGATAGGGAAAGAATGTTGGGGACAACATTTTGTGTGTATGTGTAAGAGAGAGAGAGAGAGAGAGAGAGAGAGAGAGAGAGAGAGAGAGAGAGAGAGAGAGAGGGGGGGTTACAGCAACAAATGGGTGGAAAAAAGAGGAGCAGAATTCGAGACCAGAGAGAGAGAGAGAGAGTGAGAGATGCCTTGCGAGGAGTTAGGTCTGTGGAGAGAAAGAAGAGAGTTGCGTGAAGATTTACCAATTAGATGCTGTACCTTACGAGAGAGAAAACTGGGAATATACCATAGAAGCACATCTTCAAAACAATGCTGCCCCATTGTGAACAGAGTATTGCAGTCGTGCAAGGTTGCTGTTAGGTCATAACAGAGAGGCGAGATAAGTGCAACTAACCTTTATTCAACAGATAACGAGTTTATATACAAGCAGTTCCGAGCAAGAATTTCACAATTCAAACAAACTAATGCACGTAAAGGCAAACTGAAACAGGTTCGGTTAAGAGGGGGCCGGGGGGCGGAGCGAGATATACAAAGAAAAGGGAAATGCCTTTACAGTGTGCGAGTGTGTGTGAAACACGTGCTGTACACAATTGACATCCTTCTAATGCAATGTATCAGATATCAGTAATAAAATACCAGCACTAACAAACTTTGTTAGAAAAATGTTTTACTATAGTATCTTTATCTGGAATATTATATCTGAGAGGCGAAAAGGAAAATGGAAAATGCCCAATATTATCGAGATGTATACGAGCACTGGAATATGGAAAAGAATGAGAGAAAAGCAAGTGAATAATATGAATATACCTCTGCTCTGTTGTGTCTGTATTACCTTTAAAGAGAGAGAGAGAGAGAGAGAGAGAGAGAGAGAGAGAGAGAGAGAGAGAGAGAGAGAGAGAGAGAGAATATCCTATCGATGTCAACTTATTTCTCATGCGTTCCACAGGTTAGTGCCCTGGGCAATCATTGTTTTAATTCTTACTTTGAAACTTAAGCTTTGACAATAAGGTAACTTTGTAAGTGACATTTAACTCTGGCTGAAGGCATTCTCCAAGTCCTAATGTGAAATGAAACGGCTGCAAATCATTTAATTTGTGGGTTATTTAGTAGAGTGTGATTAAACAACCTGTTGGGTGTTGGGTGTTGGTCTGGTATATTACCTTGGAAGGATGATATAGTCTGGTTATTGAGAATCTGTCGTCATCACCAATTGTTAAAGATTGATATAAGTAAATTAAAAGTAAGAAAGTGCGTGATTACGTGCGTTTTGCTTTGCCCATTTCATGAATTGTGAAATATGAGTGTCACTATAAAGAACAAAAGAACATATGAGGTTATTAAGTAAGAGGTTGTAATTTTTTAATAATGGGGTAGGATGTAATTTTTGAATAATGGGGTACAATCAATGAGATTCAATTCGTGTTAAAAGTATGGTTCTAACAGTAGTAATCTCTATTCGCCACTTCCGATTTGTAGTGAAATATCGTTCCTCTGAGATGTTTCTTCAGTAGTGGAAAGAGGTGATAATCGGAGGGGGCCAGGTTTGGGGAGTAAGGTGGGTGGTCTACTAGCTTGAAGTCTAAGTCGTGTATTTTCCATAGAGTTTCATGTTCTGTGTGTGCTGGTGCTCGACCCAAAGTTTGCTTCAACGAAGTCAAGCTGTGAAGAAGAGAGAGAGAGAGAGAGAGAGAGAGAGAGAGAGAGAGAGAGAGAGAGAGAGAGAGAGAGAGAGAGAGAGAGAGAGTTTTCTATTTTTTGCTCATCTTCTAAATAATCCTACCTTTCCTGTAAAAGTAACAGCTCTACCCTTTCACGATACCCTGAAAGCCAAGGAACTTCTCAGCACCCGTTTAACCACCCCCCCCCCCAGGCCAGAAGATATATGTACAGCGACTCGGTAGATAATGCTTCTAAATTTCTTTATTTCACACCTGATCTATAAACACTACAGAACTCAAATACTTAAAAAATATAATGTTTCAAGAGGCTTCCCTCTATTTACTCTACCAGGAATTACTATGAACACCTTTAGTGCTGTAGTAAAAACAGAACTTGAACTTTCATTTCGTAGTTCAATGTCTTGGTCATCAATTCGTACATTTGGTATACTAAATTCTGAAGATTTCGAATTTTGCTCGACTTTATCATGAATTTCAAGATTTGCATTTAATAATCGTTACTTATATATGCACCAAATTTTATACCGTGATGCAAATTTCATATCTATTTTATGATTTTTTTCTTAAAATGATTAATGAAAGGAGTGATTCTTTTATCATTTGAAAAGTTTTCCACTTGTTCTTAATCTTTCTGCTCTAATTGAGCTTCAAATTGGGATACTAGAAGCTAATATGAACATTACAATAATTTCCTTGTCATTACTCAAAGTTGTGCTTAAAAGTTTGAGCAAAATTTCAACTTTCCCATTTCTACATGGGTAATGAAGGACTGAGAATGAAGGATGTTTTCAATTTACTTCTAAGAATTTCTTTGACTTTTGGAGAGTAAACAGTAGATTTGTTGCAGTCCACCATCCTCTCTGGGAGGCTTACATATGTATTGAAAATATCTGTATCCGTTTTTTTATAGCTGCAACTAATATGTTGATTTGCAT
Organism: Palaemon carinicauda; assembly: GCF_036898095.1. NCBI lineage: Eukaryota > Metazoa > Arthropoda > Malacostraca > Decapoda > Palaemonidae > Palaemon > Palaemon carinicauda. The sequence goes on along the minus strand of NC_090725.1, from coordinate 293,674,657 downwards.
TGGCATTTCTTTACGCCATTTACTATATGCCTGTACTACAATCAAATAAGACTAAGTCAAATAAGTACCTTCAATTCTCACTGGTGAATTCTTGATGTGTTAGGAGTGTATAATAAAATATTCAACATTCCTATCTACATCTGGCCATCATATATAAGTTAGTTAATTAGCATTGTTCTGATTATCCCTCAATGGTCAGCATAAATTTCAGAAAGATTTCTAATCCTCATAGATTTTGGAATCATCATACATGAACCACTTAAGGTACACCCCTGTGCTAAATTTGTACAGTCCAGGTTTCCAAGTTTTTGAATACTTTTTAAAGTACCACGAGTTTCCCGTACATGTGGAAATATTTCATTCTGTGATAGGAACACCTACTAATTTTATTTGTGCTATATGTAGGAAATGTATTCACCTTTCCATTTCCATTTCCATTTTTACTTATAGTAATATCTATTATGTTGAGGCCCATTGATCGGCCTGAATTTTGGCTTGCATAGAAGATTTCCTTTACTTGTCCTTTTGTGTTTATAGATAATGGAAATATTCGTACTTCGCGCACAATTTGAAAGGCTACTCTTACTACTTTCCCATGGTGTACGGAATTATATAAAAATAAAAACATTTCTAGTATATATCTTGCATTTTCTTCGACAAAGAAAATAATATTTTCCGTAACCTAGCGACAATTGCTCATTATTCTTTTAACAAAACATATACCGGGTATATTTTTATTATATTTTGTATAGGAAATCTATTCAACTTTCTAACTCTGATGTCAGTTTCTATCTTTATTCCTTAATTGGATATGGTACGAAACGTAACCGTAAGTAGGTTGAAAAATATCAAAGTTGCATTCCGTAAAATTTGAGCATTCTTTAATTAGTCACAGTTTTTCACCAATGACATTTATATCAAAATAATAGCCTCACCGTAAAAGATGAATATTTTCTACACAATATTCTTATGAAATAAATTCCTGAAACATTTTTTCATGATTATTTTTAAGCATCTATGTTTACGCTAGAAATACACGTTAATCACGCATTTTCTTTTTATTTCTAACCATTGGAAAGACATTCTTCGACATAAAGCACCAAACCAGAAGGTTATATCTGTTAAGAGTTTGGACGTACCGAAGCGCTCAAAAAAATTTCCTTAAGAGCACCACTTTTCTACCTGGGCAAAAGCATTGTACTTCATAGCGTGAGGGACCCTCCAAAGGGCAAAAGCATTGTACTTCATAGCGTGAGGGACCCTCCAAAGGGCAAAAGCATTGTACTTCATAGCGTGAGGGACCCTCCAAAGGGCAAAAGCATTGTACTTCATAGCGTGAGGGACCCTCCAAAGGGCAAAAGCATTGTACTTCATAGCGTGAGGGACCCTCCAAAGGGCAAAAGCATTGTACTTCATAGCGTGAGGGACCCTCCAAAGGGCAAAAGCATTGTACTTCATAGCGTGAGGGACCCTCCAAAGGGCAAAAGCATTGTACTTCATAGCGTGAGGGACCCTCCAAAGAGCAAAAGCATTGTACTTCATAGCGTGAGGGACCCTCCAAAAGCGCTATAGATTTCTCAAATTCACGATGTGATGATCAGAATGTTTTATACTTAGTTTATTTGTGCTCTACATACTTATTTAGCTGGCAAATCTATTTACTTGATTTTCTCAGAGGAATTTTAACATTCATTTCATTCTACATTCCACATCTTTATTTAGTAGCTAAAATAATGGTGTGCTATTGTTATGAAATTCTGCATCAAACTTACAATCAAATCTACCAAACCGTAAAACTACTCCTTCTTCTTCTTCTTCTTCTTCTTCTTCTTCTTCTTCTTCTTCTTCTTCTTCTTTATTTAAAAAAACCTCAAGGATTCTTTTGAATAAAATTCTAAAATTTTTGTTTCTGTTATTTGTAATCATATATTCCTGCGTGTCTTTTGAAATAATCTTGCCATTCTTTATGTTCCCGCATATTCTTACTTCCAGCCAAATCATTATCTATAAATGTAAAGGCTCCTGGGATACATACAAATAATATATCCATGATTTTTTTGACATATTGATTGACCACTCACTACCCCATTTGGAAATCTCTTTCAACAGTATAGCCTTAGCGGAGTATTTACTTGGCATAATTCTATTAATGCTCTTCTATAGAGAGCTGTTGGGATGCTTGTCTCTGATCCAATTTGGAAATGCAGTACTCCTGACAAGAATGCAAAGATTCCTTTTGGATTTGTCTGTGGATGTTCAGTTACTCGGAACTGTGGGCTCAAAGTTGCCTTGTAATCCAACCACAACCCAACTTGAAAAATCACAACACAATCTAACCTGACGATTTTCATTCACAGTAGAAATAGTTGGAACTGGCTAATATGAGGTTGTTACTTTTTACAATGAATCTTCATTCTTAAGCCTTTTTATTTCTGTTACTACTGTTTTCCGTGTGTAAAGGAGATGTCTTTGTGCAAAAAGACTTATAGATGTGTATGACTTAAAATTTATATAGGTCTTGCGATTTTTATTGTGCCTACTCTTATTTTCTGTCAAAAACTTCAATTTATCTGTTACTGTTTTCTACCTGTAATCTTAAAAATACGTTGCCAGTCTATTTTCAAGCACCTTAGCCAGGCTACTGCAAGTAAGGTTTGAATCTAACCATAACTACACATAAATGTCGATCTGTCTATCTTTTGGTCATTACTCTGGACCTCTGCATAGGATAAGCTTATCACCTCAATATCTCTGCCACTGTAACAATTCTACACTTTATCCACAGCTTCCATTAACAAATTGGAAATGGCATGTGTAATATTTTCAGATTAAATTAATATAGTTAATAAATATAGTTGCTGTAATGTCATTCTTCATGTCAGGTTTCTCAATCATTAGACCTTTCTTGTATTTTTTCACAAATTTTATATAAAATGCAAAAGTGGACTCTTAACTCACATTTATTATGACATTTTTCTTCACCTTTGCCCTGATCTACACTTTTGTTAGCGACCGTCTTTTTGTGTCATACGGAATTTTATGGATCTGCATTGTCTGGTAGTGTCCTTTTTTGTCCTTAATTATGTTTTCTCCACTGCTGATTAAAGGCTTCATACATATCCTTCCACACGCGTCTGTTTATGGTTTTAATATGCAAGTCTATATATGCATGAGTGTATATATATATATATATATATATATATATATATATATATATATATATATATGTGTGTGTGTGTATGTTCTATTTCTTATATATTTATGTAATATATATGCATATGTATAAATATATATATATATATATATATATATATATATATATATATATGTATGTATATATATATATATATATATATATATATATATATATATATATATATGTGTGTGTGTGTGTGTGTGTGTTATGGTGTTAATAAAAAAAATTCATTAATGATGGCTTAAAGAGAAAATCAATTGAGTAGAGTTTCAAAATCATTCAGTCCTCTATCGACATCTCGTAAGTAGTGTTTTGCAATATCCATAGTAAATTGCTTTTCCTCCTCACAGATTGTTCGTTGTCAAATCCAGTCGTTTTGGTCTTGGTAAACTTCAGTATTGAAAGGAAGGTAAGGGAAAAGGATTTTTTTAAATTTTATTTTGAGGTAGATAGCATCGAGGATATTTATTATATAAAGTAATGTAACATGTAACTATACATATAAGGTTTTTTAATACAAGTAAAATTTATTATAGGTTTCTTTGATACAGAATTTCAGCCAGTATCGCATATTAAAATAGACAAACGTGTAGGTAAAAATGTATATCATTACACAAATACTGCAATACTTTATGGACCTGTGCAAGAAAAATTGAGAAGACGAAAGGTTCTCAGAGAGAGAGAGAGAGAGAGAGAGAGAGAGAGAGAGAGAGAGAGAGAGAGGAGGGTGGTTTGGTGATGGGATTTGGAAGAATAAGTTTAGATGATTTAGTCGTTTTTTTTTAGCGGTGCATATTTGCACCGACTCGCAGGGGTGCCATTTTAGCTCGAAAAAGTTTCCCAATACCCAATTAGTCGGGTAAAAAAAATTGACTATAGTTATAAATTTGAGGTGCCAAGTACTTGCATGCCTTATTGCTATATATAAATGTATAATGGTCCGTGATGGCAACGACAAGGGACAGGAAATCAATCTTATATACATTTGATTGGTGCCCAAACGGTCCAAACCACTTCTCCACCCAAGCTAGGACTAGGAGGACCAGGAAATGGCTGCTGATGGTTAGGCAGGTAGGCATATTATCCCCCAACCCCCTACGTAGCTCAAAAGGAGGGTAAGGTTTCGTACACTACAGAAAACCATCAGGCTTGAGCTTTTTTCAAACTCCTAATTAACGGAACATCAAACAACTTTGCAACTGTTTGCTGCATTTACTGTACTGCTCTTCTTTGTTCGTCGCTATTTCTAGTTTCCTTTTTTTTTCGTATTTTTTTTATTTATAGGAAATACCTTTGTAAGTTACTAGTCGGCTAGACTCACTACACGTAAAAGATTTATCATTTTGAGTTATAATGATATTATTTTTGATAATTACCATAAAATAAATGTTAATAAGCGTATGTTATTAAAGTTGGGGAAGCAATTATGTGGTATTACACCTTGAAAATACACAATTCATAGTGAATGTATCTTTATCTTTCTTATATAATTATTCATTTTATCATGAATTGCGTATATTAATCCATTCCCTTTTCAGCAAATTCCCAAGAGTATAAAATTCACGAGCCAGCATTTTCCTTCCTCGCGTTCACCCTTTTTCTCGTACATAACACCTTGAAACGACATGCTGCGTTGCCACATTGATGTCGCTCGCGGCGGCGGCGGTGGGGGGGGGGGGGGGGGGTGTCACCAATGTGGCAACGTAGCTGTTAGGTTCTAACAGACAGGCGAGGTGAATGCAACTGAGTTTATTCAACGAGATAACGAGCTTATATACACATATTGCGAGCAAGAATGGCAGAAAATTCAAACTACAAATATTGCGATAACAAGCTTAAATAGATTTATATTATCAATGCGGGGTAGAGCGAGGGATGAAAAAAAAAAAGCAATACCATTAGTGTACGAGTGTAATATGAAACACGTGCGGTATATAATATTTTATAAAGGGTAAATAACAAAAAGAATGTGGTCAGTGTATCTAGGGAGCAGTATCTCCTTGCAATTCTGATCGCTTGGTAATATCATTCACAAGAGCAAATACTGGCTTCTGTTGCAATAGTGATCATTTCAAGATATTGAATTGGAGAGACAAATTGAAGATATTTTGGCAAAACCTATCTTCAAAGATATTTACATGTTTGGATTTTACATAGTCAACAAGATCAGTTTGTGAAGAAATATCAGATATAATAAATAGATTGAATCTGACATGGAAGATCGCAAATTTGAAGTGTTGGCAATATCAAATGAAAAAGAAATTAGACATTTTTGGGAAACTGAAAAATTGTGTTGCATGAAATCGGGGCTTAAGGAGTTTTATAAAAAGGGGGAAAATTCTTTGTTTGAACAGAAACCTCAGATGGTATTATGCCAAAGATATAGAGGAATTAGGTAATCTACTGTACCTTTTATAATGACCTTAGTTGATTGAAAAGTTTATATGAATTTAGACCTTGAACGCCTTCATGTTTAAGGAAATCAATGAAATCATCAGTCATTATTTTTCATACACTGTTAAAAATTTGCCGTAAAAACCGGTAAAAATCCTGGAATAAATGTTGCCAGGCATTTGTCGTTTTAAAAACAGATATATGTAAAAAGTAATATTACGGTCACCAATCCGTAAAAGAATTTCAAAGTAGGGTAAAATTACGGTCACCTGTATTTTACTGAAATACGGCTGAGAAAATTACGGTTTTTTTTTAACAATGTATGGTATTATAACAACAGTAGAGGAAGGTTTTTGAAATTCATTTTTGTAGCCACCCTAAAACAAAATAGTATTAAAATCGTCATTAACAAATTATTGAAACTTTTTTGCAATATTTCACTACATAATTGCATCATTACCATACTGTATTTTTTGCGTCGCTTTTGAACAAATGTGGGTTACTTCAGAACTAGCAAGCCTTATTTCTAATATAAATACTTTGCATATCATATTTAACCATAAATAAAATATGAATAGAGGATACTGGTAATTTGAAAATTCTTGGAACTTGCCAAAGCACCTAGTTCCTATTATTATTGAAAGGCTCGAAAGGAAATCCTCATGATAAGAATATTCTCTCTCTCTCTCTCTCTCTCTCTCTCTCTCTCTCTCTCTCTCTCTCTCGTTCTGAGAGTAGCTACCTGCAAGAAGAGAATTGATCTATTCCTTTTTATTCCTTATTATCTTTTCCCACTGTAATCTATGACTCCATTCGCAGCCCTTGCAATCCAAACACACTCAAATTTCTTTAGCTTAATCAATCCATTTTTATTTGTAAAAGATTTAATTATAAACTAAATCCCGGAAACATGATATGAGGAGGTGAATTCTGAAGCCTATTCAGTATCGTGCTGTGAATCATTAGTTAAATTTGTATCTCCTTACAATGGAATCGAAATAGGACTTGAATACTGAATTAGAGTTACATTAGCCCAAGCGAGATCTTCAAAGTGGGAACATATGGCATTATATAATGGCATCGGACGTTTATTATGCTGTATATGACCTTAATTAAGATGGAATGAGACAATTGCATATTCAGAGGTACGTAATTGAAATACTTCAGTATCAATATATTCAGGTTTGAATTTCCATTAGTACGTTGTAATAATAGGAAAGTCAGATTCAAGGAATTGATGTTATTTGAAAGGAAATGATTTTTCATGATGACGATCGAAAAAAAATAATGCCTGATCGGGATATTTATAATAACTTATTGATTCTTACGGGAAACAATCAGGCTTCAGTTGCAAATAAAATAAGTTTTTTTAGTCACCACATGCTTTGATCCTTAACAACCATGAGTTAAATATTTCATAAACATTTCATAAAGCAAGCAATGTGTTTAGTATTCAGTAAAGACGTCTTAGACTTCTCAAAGAATTAACACTTTTTAATGAACTTTTCCATACTGCATATTGATTAGATATCCTACAATAAGAGTTAGACAGAATAAAAGTAATCCTAGTAAGTGCTGAAAGAGTTATGAATATCGCCTCACTGTATGTAAACAAAGTCAAACAGAAATGCCGTCAGTTCAATATTGTCTTTTAAGATGCTGCTGATAGGTTTTGTTTTTACTTTAACGGCGATCCTTCCCAAAAATTCTACATCTGTTTTAGTATACTTTTGGTGAATTACAAACAGAGTATTAGGTATGGGTAGAGCTAAAGAAATGGTGATATAGTTAATGAAGGCTATTAATCATCATATGTCTTCATTGTCGTAAACTGGAAAACACCTCCATTCCTTCAAATCTGTTTCAGCAGACTAATCAAAATGTATGGGTGGAATATACCTTAAGTCGCCCTTTCCATCTCCAAAGGGGTCAATCTGTATGGTTGTTTCTTCTGTAGCATCTAAATTTGTCTCTAAACCTGGTTCATCTGCTGCATGGGAATCCTCCATGAACAGTCATGCTCATTACCTGACCTGTCTGAGATAAGAAAATAGGAGGAAGGCAATACCACAATGGAATTTAGTTCAGTTTATTTACTTCTTGCTATTTCTGGGGGTCACCACAAGCAAAACCGCAGAATCCAGCTGCCCAGTATTTTCATACCTAGGAGCATGCACGATTTGCTGTACTTAGCCAAACGATTCTAGAACCCTGAAGACATAAAATTCTTTAATTTTGCTCACTAAATGTCGTATTGTTACGATAACTCCCATATCTTGAGACAACCAATTCTTTTTTTCAATTGCATCCTCCTTATAATGAAAAGATGTTCAACCAAAGTTTTTATGCCAGCCCATTTCATCTTTCACAGCAAGTGCATCTGGCAAAAAAAGGCAATCCAAATATCGCAGTTTTTCAATTCAAGTAATTATGCAAAGGAATGAACTGCAAATGTATAAGATATAGGGCAGAACAACTCAATTTCAACTTCCTAATCATAACCGTAGAATTGATTAGAGGAAATCGTGGTTGGCAAGCAGATCTATTCAATTGTGAATTGAATTAATTAATTTTTTCCCTTTCTAACATTCTCTCCATGAAGACTTTATAAGACTCTTTTGCAACATTTTATCTTGCACTAAAATACTTATATACATGCTGTGACTATTAAGGTAATTTTAGGCAAATAATTGACCTATACTTCTTTAATCTACATTCAGAATTTTTTTTACTTGTCTTCTGAATTCACTACAATATCTTAGTAGTTTCAAATTTCGTAACTCTGTGAGGGGGTGAGGGACAGTGATACATTGTATTTAAAATGGAAAATAATAGAAGATATTTACAATATTACATCATTTTTAATGGGTTGATAACCAATCGTAATCCCTCTGGCAACTTAAGTGTATACTCTTCTAATATAAATTTTGTTTTTTATGACTTGTCAATGGTTATCAGAATAGATATGACCTCTTTGTAGTTCATATAACATATTAGAAAAACAACACAACAGAATTTACTCTTAAGAGGGGAGGTTAAGGACGCAGATTTAAGCAAATTCATTAAACATGTTACCCTGGACATAAGACATGAACCTTTATATTTATGCATCGATGCCAATGGTTTTTTTTATACGGAAGCAACCTTGAAAAACGTTTTATGCCTAAGAAAAAAAGATATAAGGAAACCACATAGCTGCAGTTTTATTATAGAACAAAACACGTACTATTCTTAAAAACGTTACAGGAAAGTGCTACAAAACGTATAAAGATTGTGGTTCTTCTGATGTCATAGTAATATAAAATAGATGATACTGGCTGAAAATGAAATGACCTCCAGAATATTTAAAAGATTATTTTGTAGAATGTGCCATGAAAAAGTAAGAAAGAGGAGCGATGTTTGGCGTCAGGTAAGCTGTTTTACCTCTCAGCTCCCAGATCCAGTGAGTCGTTAGCTGCTTCCTGATTGGCTGAGACGCCCGCCGGGAGATTCTCAGTCACGGGCAGGCTGCCAAATTGCTGATTATCCTCATGCTTGTCGATATTGGTGTAGGGTTGGTTAGTGTTCCTACGTCAGGAGGGGAGGAGGAACACTTCTTGGTTAGTACTGAAGATTGGCTTCTCTTGCTGTATGAGCAGGGCCTCTAGAATCTTTAGTCTCTTGCACCCGGGTCGTCGATGATCATGGTATAGCCATGATGTCTTCTATTTTGATGCTTTTGTTGTGCACCAGCAGTTGGTACATTTTAATAGCACCCTGCTGAACATGGCAGGACAAATGTTTAGGAAGTCTCATTGTCGTCATTATAATATAATGACGGACTGGGCATTATTAGGAATAGACAACGTCAGACTTCTTCAGAAAGTCGTGCTCGAGAAGGCCAGTTTGTTCGTCATAACGAGTTATCTGTTCCTTGTTGTTTGATAATGAATTATCAAGTTGATTTCAGTTTCTATTGTGGCTGTGATGTCCCTGATAATCTCCTTCATAATCTCCTCGTCTTCCTGGTATAGCTTGTGCAAAGAACCCTTGTAGTACAGTTTGACTTTGGAGGTACTCTTCTTACTGCTGGGCTCCGTCTCGTACCAATTATTCATGGCACGTATGACTTCTCTGTTGACCTGCTTGTTGGAGTAGTCTTAGTTCACAAGGACCTGGGTAATCCTATCTAGATCCTTGTGGGTCTCCGCCCAATAAGAACAATGGGAGAGGGCACAACAGATGTAGGCTCAGAAGGACATTCACTTCCACCATTTAAGTAAAGGCCTAAGTTCGTGGGTTCTGTGCAGACGCTGGTGTTAAAACCGTGCTCAGCAGTTGAGACCAGGACGTCCAAGAAGGGAAGGCGGTCGTTGTTATGATGGTCCCACGTAAATCTAAGGGAGCTGCACTCCTCAAAGGTCCTGTGAAGTTCATCTATGTAGTCAGAAGAGGGGGCTTTAATAAAGGTGTCATTGATGTAGGGGGACGTATATTTCGGGGGGGGGGGGTCCTGTACATGAAAAAACATGCCTCGACAATGCCATATAAAGTTTGGTGAAGAGGACGCCTGGAAAAGAACCTATCACCACACCATCCTTTTGTATATTCATGTTCCCATGAAGGGTGGTGAAAGGGGCCTTCTTCGTATATGTTTCCAGGAGAGTGCAGAGGGCATGATCAGGAATGTTGATTGGAGGAACTTTCGTGGATAGTGACTCCAAATTAAGGGAGGTAATGGATCCTTCACTGGAATGCTCTTTGATGTTCGTCAGGAACTCTATAGAAGAAGCCACACTACTGGCCAGGAACATAAGGGGTCAGAAGAATTTTGATGTTTCTAGCAAGCTGGTACATCAGAGTTGGGCACTGGCTGATAAAAGGGTGGAAGGGGTTCCCTTCTGTATGGGTCTTCACATTCCCATAGAGGTAACCAGGCCCAAAATCAACAGTGATGGGCTGAAAGTGGACAACATTGAAGGCCGCGTTGGTGACGTCAATAGTGCGGTTGGCTTCTCTTTGGATGTCCTTTTATGGGGTTAGAAATAAGTCGCTGGAATTTTGAAGTGTAGGCCAATATAATGGCCGGGGCATCCACGAACTGGGCGTTGATACGAATTGACATATGACTTCTTCAGAAAGTCCTGCACGGGAGGGGTAGGGCTGTTCTTCATAATGAGGAATCTGGTCCTCGTTTGATAATAAATTATCAAGTTGATTTCAACTTCTACTTGTGTGGCCATGCCGTTGTCCCATACCATGCTGCTGACATCACCATCTACACAGTAATTTCAGTTTTGTTTCGGCATTTGAGAGTGGATGTTAACATGCATTCCCCATACCAAAGTGAGATATCAGGCACCAAAGTGCCCTGTGGGGTGGAAATCGCCTGTGGATGGCAAAATAGTGAATTTTTGCACTTACTGTAAAATAGTTTTTATCTAGTGATTACATATTTTTGGTTGGTGATACAAACACAGAAGTTGACAAATGATTACTAATGTTGGGATACGAGTACAGTAAACCATGTATAGATATCTTTTTTGTTCTTTTCGATGGTTTTGTCTGTGAAAAAGTACCAAGCCTCTTCTTAAAAGAGATAGGAACATTATTCCACCTATGAATTAGTGAAACACTAAAAAAAATATCAGAAATTTTACAGCAGATATTTGGTTCACACATGTATAGCTAGGGAATGTCCCGCAAGTCTACTTTGGTATGTCATGTGTGGGAACACTTAGCACAAATAAACAAGAATGTGTTCAGACCTGCCAAGTATGCATTTTACCTTTAATGATATGATATCAATAGCATCCTGCAAGCCCCCCAAAACACTAGAGATTTGTGGTTCTCCTGTCCATCATGCCTGGCCAACCTACAATTGATAATATATATAAAAAAGTCAGTATTTGGTGCATATTAAAATAGTATCAAAGGGGTTGTCGACACTTTCAACCAAATATGTTGCAAGTACTCATGCAGCAGAGAAGCAATATGCTGGCCCCATGTCACTTCTATGGAATTATAAATGTAGGAGATATTAGTGCATATATTGTTTGCAATAACAAAAAAAAATGAATTCATGAAGATTTTGGCAGAGTTGATATTGCTCTGTGGTGAAGATCATAATTATTAGTTTCCCTACTATCATAACGTTAACATCCATGTTGATTCGGAAAAGCATGGAAGTTAATATCCACACTCATACTGTAGCAGCTACTACTACCTCTAGGAAGCCCAGGAGATTCTTCATGTGTAGCAGGAAGGAAGACAAGAATACCAAGAGGAGGTTCTCAGACTGCAACCGCCCAGTGTGCACTCCACACTCACATGCCTCGACTGCCAGTAAATTAGAAGTATGAGCAATTTATTAACATTTTCTTCTGGGCAATTTGTTGTAGACATCGAAAGGTATGTTTTATCTATATACAACAATGTTCCATGGTGTATAAAGGACATACCGTATAAATGCTCATTTAAAGAATTTGAAAAATTATATAAAGTAATCCTAGATCTTTTTGGGGGGCTTCCTTTCCAGAACTTACTGCACATCCCTGAATAATTGGGGATTCCTTTGTATTGATGACAGGAGGGAAAAAAAAAAAAAAGGTTTTTCATATTTAAATACTTTAATTATAGATTTCATAAATGTTCTTGCATCAGCACAAAGTACAAGGTTTACTCTTTCCTTTTACTTAGTAGTAAATCAATTTAATATTTTTTATTTTTCCTTTATAGGGTTTCCTGGGAAGATTAAATATCTAGGGGAGTGTTTCATCATGACCTTACCTAAAAAATAAGCTGACTAGGTTATGCAGGCTAGCGCTAGTGTTTTTGGAAATGGGCTTTTCCACTTCATGTAACAATTGAATTTCTTTAATGTCTGTATTTGTCTTTTGGAAAAGGACCTTGCTTAACTCCCACAGAATGTTGTCTTTTGGAGAAGGTCTTTTCGAAACTTTCCTTAATGATTATTGTTTTTATAGTTTCTAGTTTGTATGATTAACTCATGGAAAGTGTATGTTCCCTTCTTCGGGATTACATTTTCTATGTTTAACTAGAGTTGAGGACTCTCGCGACACTTACTTTGAATTTTTTTTCTTACTCACTTTGGGATACCGCCTAGTCTTCACTTCTAGTCCATATTGTTTTTTGTGTAAGTTATTCTTGGAAATTATATCTTCCTAACTTTCTGTAGTGATAATTTTCTTCGGTAGTTAAATTTCGTATTTGAATCCTTCACTTTACACAGAGGTGAGTATCCACTCGACACTTGAGTTTTAAAGATGTTTTATAAATTTTCTTTAAGGATTATATACTGAATCTTTTTTACTTTTTTATAGTGCCTGTCAGTTACTTCAGCCAGAGATTATTGGAGTGTTTTTCAGACTTTGCATGGATTACTTTTCCTGTAAAAATCCTCTGGAAAATTTTGTTCCTTAACTTCTAGTAGAAATATACTATATGTTTTTTAACATTTAGAGAGTACCATGAGTGTCCTCTTTATTTATAGCAGGGATGATGGTTTCTATACCATACTCTTTTAGAACCCATTTACTTCAGTCCTTATAGATATTACTGTCCATTTGAGTAGTTTCTTTACTTTCACAAAAATTATTTGTTTTGTACTTATTTTAAAGCATGGAAGGTTTTTATGTCGGCATTAATATTCTTGAAATTGACATTTCGTGAGGGCACTTTCAGTATAATGACTTATTTTCTTCTTAGGAGCGTACAATCCCAAACCACTTCTTATAATGATTATGGTCTTTATATTTTTCCTATGGTTAGGTCCCTTTCTTCGATTTTCATCAAGATTGTAGTTTTTACACTTAACTTCGGAAGCGTGTCCATCATTTACCTTTTGTAGAGATTATGGTTCCTGTACTTCATTCTCCGGAGAGAGAGATGGGTGTTATTATTGGTAGATCAATAATTTATAACTGTCTTATGGTTTCTGAAAGATCACTTGATATTTGATATAAATCTTCGGTGAAATAAGCGTCAATCGTAAATAATAATTAGTCTAATTGTAAGTTTGTTTTGATTCCACTTCTCCGTGATAGGATGGAAGGATTGTTATTTCTATTTTTAACAGTTGATCAAATCCTGGATGAATAACAGCCCATCCTCTCCCTCATTAAAGCTAAGGGATAATAATACATCTGTATCAAGTAAACTTTTATTTCATCAGAAAAAACTTTACCGTTCCACTTAATTGTTCAAGTATACACCTTTATGTTGGATTATAATTTTATGTTATTTATTAGCATTATGCTTTTAAAGATTTAGTTAGTGAACATATTTGATTACTCTTTAGATAAGAAAACTTAGTTATATTTCACACAACATTTATCCTGACTCCAACGTAATTAAACCTAGCCCATCCAATATCACTAACGAAAAATCTATGTTTACATATGAAAAAAAGAAAAAAAATTGCTAATATAATAATGTGTGGAATCCAGATATCGTTATTATCAGTATCCCTAGTGAAGAAACCTGCCGAATATTGGGGAGTCAATTGGCTGTTAAAACTCAGACAGTTTAAACTTGGGAGGTAAGGAAACTTGCCTTTTCTGGAGTGACTAAAAGCCTCTTACAATAGATGAAGTTACTTAACTTTTCTCAGGAGACAGATTCTTGGTTTATCCTGCTAGATAAGGATTTTCATTCTTTAGGAAGACTCCTATTAATTTAAGTTTTTATTCCTAAGTTATTAAGTCTGTTTATCAGTTGTCAACTAAGTGAAGTTAATTCTATTCATCTAAGTAAGGTTATATGTGTTCTTACTTAGGATAATCTGTGTCATTAGTCCAGTCATATAATGATAAAAACAATAAGTGTCATTCCTGCTGGCCTCTCCAGTAGAGAGAGAGAGAGAGAGAGAGAGAGAGAGAGAGAGAGAGAGAGAGAGAGAGAGAGAGAGGAAACAAAAAACTATTATTATCTCGATAGAAAAACTATACAACAAAAAATATGAGTACAAAACCAGTATAGAAGGATTTTTCTCACAACAGTGTCAAACTTGGATGATTTTCACCATCTCTTTCAATAAGAGGAAGTCACGGATAACAAAATAGAAGAC
>NC_090725.1:293645000-293657500 GCF_036898095.1 Palaemon carinicauda | reverse complement strand
AAACCTATTTACTTATGTGGTCTCCAAAAATAGAATGACCATCAATGTATAGTATATTTTCACTTTACTAAAACATAAACACGATAGATTTCAGAATCATTTACAAACAACATCTGTGTTTTATGAGCTGAAAATAACTTATCAATGAAACATGAGACTGTTTCATTGCGGCAACGACATCCCCGAGCCAAAATGTATTGATAAATCATTGCTTCACCTTAGCGCGGACTTTCCCCTTCCTCATTATTCCTTTGCCAATGAAGGTGAACAAGTCGTCATTGAATTATAATATGAGCGAAGCATTGCTCTGTCAAGTCATTTTTGGAAGCAAACTTATGGAAATTTAAGCATTAAACTTGTAAAGTAACAATAACAGGAATAGATGAATCTGCAAGACAAGAAAACACATTTATTATCACATTATCACGAGATTAATTTTTAGATGTCCTTCAATTTTGACGGGAGAAGAGGAGTTAATGAAAGATAATTAAACTGTATCTTTTTCCGTTTTCTACTTAGACGTAGCTTATTCAGAGGCCTTAAAATCACTAAAATTAAACAAAATAAGGGAGGAAAAAGTGGTGAAGGAATATTGATTTATCAGTATTTATCTACTGAATATAAGATTATTTAAGATAAAACGGATGTACAGAAAATGGTTTAAACGAAGTCAGAGCAGACTAGGCTTTACGGATCAATTTGTGGATTGGCAATATAGAATGATGAAAAAAAGATTTGGAAACATTTCCCCTTTTTTCATTTTTTTTTTTTTTTAATCCCCGGATGTTATCATTTTAGAGATGAAACTTTTATTGAATGTTGAAATGACTGCTTTGGTTAACTGTTGACGTTATTTCGCTTTTTAAAGGTGATCAATAAATCTTATTAGATTAACCGAAAATACTTTTAATAATCTTTAAATGTGTGGTTAAAAGACTTTTAGATATTTTGGAACTAACGAATGACATTCTCTAAAACACCAAAGTAGAAAATTAGAGATATTCTAAACTGTATTAATTCTCAGGATTTAATTTATCTTCATTTTGTTTAGTGTTTCCTTGAAAATATAAATGGAACAATTTCAAAATTATGTAAACAATACTGACATGGCAGCCTTTGACTCTACACGCAGCAATACTATGATATTCATCAGAAGCTTCGCCCTCGAATTGTTTCTTGTCGAGGCAAGGGAAAACAATCTCTATTCATCTCTTAAAACCATCTTGTTAACAAGCTAAAGTTTTTACTATTAGATTAACGATTTACAACTATGTAGATTGTAGCATGTAGTGCTGACCCTGTTACGTCCCGCGTTCTCAAAAAATTCCAAAACATAAGAAAATCACTATGTAACAAAGCCAATTTTGTAATGAACATGACATCAAAGCGGAAAATATCACCATTAAAGGTTTAAAGGCCACGCATGAATGGCAGAGGCCAGGGAGAGTAACATTGTCCTATCAAACAGGACAATGCCCTAGAGAATGACCATATATATATATATATATATATATATATATATATATATATATATATATATATATATATATATATATACGCACATATATAGATATATATACACATATATATATATATGTATATATATATATATATATATACACACATACATACACACACACATATATTCAACGCCCAAGCCCCATCTCCACCCAAGCTAGTACCAAGAAGGGCTAGGCAATGGCTGCTGATGACTCAGCAGATAGACCTATAGGCTCCCCCCAAGAATGGTAAGGTTGCAGCAACCAAAGAGACTAACGAGTTTGGGATGAACTCGAACCCCAGTGTGGCGTTCACCAGTCAGGGACGTTACCACATCGGCCACCACAACAGTAGGTGAAAGAAATGTCTTGTGTGAAAATAAGTCTTATCTGTAATATCTTTTGATCTTTAGTAACATTTGATTCTTTAAAACTATTGGATGAAGCAACTTCCATGCTGATAATTAGTTTCATCTTTAATGTTTAAATTTTTATTCTTTGTGATAAGTAAGATTTTTTTTTCTTTTAGAAAAACATGAAGATTATTATTTTTCAGCACTTTTTAAGTTTAGAATACTAACTTTACTTTGATTCTTTGCTGTGTAGAGTGTAATTGAGTTGAGTTAAAAAGTTAGTTACGTTCTTCAGATTAAGGAATAACACTTTGAGATCAAACAAATGTGGATCACGAAATATACCAGAAGACTGTAAAATAGCTTTTAACATATTTAGAATAAGAGGAATGGTACTGCAACACCAAAGTGCCTCGCTGTTTACCTCATAAGTCAAAATATTGAAAGAAGAAAAAAATACAAGTCAAAAGTTTTTGCATAAAAACACCTTGCAAGTGAATAGGAGCAATGTATTTCAGATATTTGAAGGACGTAAGTTCATTAACGAAGGTAAAATATTTGCCACCACATTCAATCGAATTAAAGATTTTACCTTGGTTTATGAACCTACGCCCTTCAAATATTGAAAATATATTGCTCCTATCCATTTACAGGGGGTGTTTATTCACAAATTTTTGGCTTAATCTTTTTTTTTTTATATGTTAAAGGCCATTTTAGTCTTCTGACATATTTGGGAATCTACATTTGTTTGATAACTGTTATTCTTTAATCTGAAGAATGTAACAGTCACTTTTTAACTTATGGATAAATTACAATTACTTTTTATATACAATCATATATTCTGTTTGCCATTAGTTAATGTTTTTAAAGGCAATCTAACATTTTGTAATTTAAAAAAAAAAAACTACATGATCTTTCTAGACATAGCAGCAGATTGAAAAAAATATGTTAATAGAAAATAGTCTGATATAACGATGATATGTCACTATATTGTTATCAGAAATGATTAGCGAAAACTCATAATTATATTATGACAGAAAACTACATCTCTAAGAAGAAAAGAAAAGTTGAAATGAAGTGGTAGATTTGGACTTTTTGCCTGATGCTCCAGTTCAGTCTTCTGGATAAAAATATGAAGCTATGATAAAAGAAGAGGAAAAAACAACTTGACCTTATAGCGGGCAAATGGTCCTTACAGGCTACATTTTCGTAAACTACAAGTTTGTTGAATGCCCTAATAGGAGCACTCCTTGCAAATGTGTGGAAATCAGCACCAAAGTGAGTTGATATTAGAGCACCGCTCATGGTGTACAGATCTACTTTGAATTACTCTCGCTTTTGTCACCCCAATACCATAAGGAAATTATGGTAATTATCAGGAAACTTCACATAGAATAACTAAATGATTTTGTATCAAGGTGATATGTTCGAAATTAGTGTGCTATTAGCGGATATTGGAGCAAATATATAATGTGGTCCAAGTCCATTTGGTTTTTTGCCTCTTTCTATGTAAATGTACTATGCACACAAGAGTTTTATAAACCCGGCCTCCCTGTGATCATGCTATGGACATTAAGATCTTTATTTCCTCGTCCTCCTGTGAACACATGTTCTTCCCTGTTACCCACATGACGAGCATTTATAGCATAACTATTGGGGAGAACTAGCAGATATGGTGAGTCTAAAGGAGAAAGTGGTGTTGGGTAAGAGAGGTGTAACTAGTAGTCGCCAGTCTTGATAGTAACAGTGAAGTTGTGTGTTCTGCTATCCATGATATACTGGTTATATGTTTGGCGATTTGGTTATGAATTTGTTAGGTAAATCCTGTGTCGGATGACAATTTCCCAAGTCTAACAACAGGCTGAGGTTAGTGTTAGGGTATATAAACTAGAAAGTCAGTGTTTCTCTGCTATTCATGATATATATGGTATAGACTAGAAGGTTAGGTAAAGATGCATCCCACCCCGTATTTTAAAGCACTTATATCACTAGGTATATCCCAGTTTAGCTCCTGGCAGGTCAAGTTTTAAAGACAATAATGTTGTAATTTTTCAGTATTAAATATATATAAAAAGATAATTGTCATTTTCGAAAGAATCAGGCGTTTTTTCTACAGGAAAAAGTTGGTTTTTACTAGGAAGTGCAAGAAAAGTCTTTGTTTTAGATTGCCTTAGAATTCCGACAGGGTGAGAGTTAGCTAATAATGTATTTTTAGAGTTTTATTTATCTCTAAACCAATAATATAAGGGTGCCGGTTTAGTATGTGGCCTACCTTTCGAATATGGCCTACAAAATTCTATGTTTTAGTATGTGGCCTAACCTAACCTAGCCTAACCAAACAAGCTAGGTAGGCCACATACTAAACCAGAATAAAAAAAGGTAGGCCACATACTAAACCAGAATAAAAAAGGTAGGCCACATACTAAACCAGAATAAAAAAAAGGTAGGCCACACACTAAACTGGCACCAATATAAGTCCTTTAATGTGTTGTTGTAGAAATATTGAGTTTGTCGGATTTTTCTAGGATGTGTTTCGTCCGAGTCTCTTCATCTGTGAAAATGTTAGGCATTTGTATTGATTTTTTTATTTTTCATTTTGCAAATAATATTACTTCAAATGTTATCAAAATTTTGATAATGTCGTGACCGTTGAGATGGTGATCATACTCAAACGTTATCTGTTGATATTTGGGCTTATTTTTGGCGGAATAACTAAAGGAATTCCATGTTATTTCTAATTACATTGTGAGGAACCACGAATTACTGGAATCCCCAGGTAAATACTGGAATCCCCTTGAAAATTATCGAAATCCCTTACAATATCACTGCAAACCCTTAGAAATTGATAAATAATGTTTTTATTAATTTACATTATTTTTTAGTAAATTAATTGAATAAAATGTGTATTTTAAAGCATTATTCTATATACCCTTTACACAATATATAAAAGGGTACAAAAGTTTACAGAACCTAACAAACTCACCTAACCTAACCTAGTAGTTCCCAGGTCACAACCCCTAGCCGGGGGCAAGCCCCCGGACCCCCTTCCCAGGGCCCAAACCTTCCCAGGTCACATCCCCTAGTCAGGGTTCTACCTGCAAATATATGAAAAATATAAATGCTAAAAACATAAAAATAACATATTTTAATAAAAACACATTATTTATTTATTTCTAAGGGTTTGTATTGATATTGTAGGGGATTTCGGTAATTTTCAAGGGGATTCCAGTATTTACCTGAGGATTCCAGTAAATCCGGGGGATTCCAGTAATTCGAGGTACTGTTACATTGTGCAGAATTCCTGTGAGGTTTTACGTACAACTGGTGATTAGAATTAGGGGTAATTATATGATACTTCAATTTCTAGCCAAATACATGAACCATATAAATTTCCTACTCGCCATCTTGTGTTTTATGCATGTCTGACCCTGATTATTGGGGCAAACCACCCATTCATGAGTTTTTGGACCCCCTTACACAAAGACAATTATGGGGGACCCCAGTGGGAAACCGGAGTTTTTTTTTTTTTTGAGTGGGGAATGTAATAAACGAGTGATTCGCATCAATAATGATGGTCAGAAATGCAAAATAAGCACAGGATAACCAGTTGGAAAAATATATGGTTCATGTAAGTGGCTGAAAACAGACCAAAATGTGATTATTTAACACTTTTGAGATTTGTAAAAGGATACAGAACCTAACAAACCCACCTAACCAAACCTAGTAGTTCCCAGGTTACAACCCCTAGCCCGGGGGAGCAAGCCCCTTGGACCCCCTTTCCTAGGTCACAACCCCTAGGCGAGACCCCCCCTTCCCAGGTCACAACCCCTAGCCAGAGACAGGCCCACCAGACCCCCCTTCCCAGGTCACAAACCTTCGCAGGTCACAATCGCTAGTCGAACACCCCCTTCCCAGGTCACAAACTATAAATAAATCACAATTAAATCCTTACATTATGAAAAAGTGAATCACAAATAATTCCTTACCGTATGATTTACACCTGGGATAGTGCTGGTTCTGGAACAGAACCCCCCCCCCCCCCTGGAGTGTCGGCGAGAGATACGCCTTCCCCCACGCTCCCCCTCAGGACCCTTGCCCCTGCCCCCTCTGTTCTTTAGTGTTGGCCTAGCCATCACACCTCTGTCCGCCGTCCTACAACTCCACCACGTGCCAGCGGGTTGTGGGTTCAGCTTGGTCCCTTCGTTGGTTAGTCCGAACTGCTACGCTTCCTGCATATAGTCGAACTATGGGATAGCTTAAGGCAAGTCGGTCTGCCGGAGGAAGACCTCTCTATCTTAAAGTGTTCTTCGGTCCTCCCTTGGGCCGCCATCCGCAATTTTAGCCGACTGCCAGCTCTGTTGCGGCAGGATGAAAGATTGCCTCCCACTCTCTTTCATTTGAACACTCCTTCCGGAGGAAGACGAGGTTTGGGTAATGAGATCCTACCCTTCCCTCCCTCTTCCCCTATCCTTTCTCTCTACCTATCAGTGCCGGTCCACTGCCGCTACCCTGCCGGCAACAGCCGTCAGCATAACCTGGTATCCTCTCTGTCTCATTCATTGACGTCAGTGTTGGAATACCTTTGCCAGTTGCTTGCCGACTGCTAGGGGCCGCCGACTTGCCGTCGATCTGCCATCGTCCTGAGGTTCATACTCTCTCTGCCACATAGACTGATGACGGGGAGGGGTTCCTCCCTCGATGGAGATTCGCCGGCGCCCGGCGCGCTTCTGGCATGAAGTCACGCTGCCGGTGCCACCTAATCATATTACTTCAGTGGACTGTCAGCTCTTCCCTGCCGGCCTTGTGCCGGCAGTGACTATTGTATAGCTATATACGATAGCTAGTACATCTATGGTATAGTACATACCCTAGACAGAAAACTATGGTGTATAGTTGTGCAGTAAATTCTTCCAGCATACTCTCTGCATTCTTCTAGACTGAATGAATTCAGCTCCTCCTTTACCATGACTAATTCCCTGGAGGAAGTCTAATCTGTGCTTTATCTAATGTGAATATTCCTTCCACCTCTTTAGGCTCTTAAAGAGCCCCTAGAATTAGTTATGGTGTGGGGTCACAGCAATTGGCTGGGCGGGATACACATGTATGTGTCTTTTCTGCTTCTTTTCCAGCTTACCTATCCTAAGCTTACACTTGAAAAGGAATCTTATATTAAGGTAAATAACTTTAATACTAATCTAAGATTACTTTAGGTCATTGTACGTGACTTCTGTAGACTCATGTCACCCTTTCTTTTACAGGAGGAGTATATCCGGTGTGAGAGCGCCTTCTACAGCGTTCGGCGCCCGGACTTCTACGGCCACCTGGCGTGCCGAACCCACGCCAGCTATTCCATCTCCTAGGGGACTCATCGGGATTGGGACCCGCAGGTCTGCACTGTTTGCAAGGACCTGCTCCATGAGGCGTTTGAGGACCCTCCATCAGCGGAGGCCAGGGACGTTGCCCGAGAGAAACTGCGCAAATGGGTGCGTGGTTTCCAAAAGAACGCCACGGGGCCCTATCTCCCGAGCGAGAAGATGAGAGCTTTGCTCTTCCCAAAGGCATCTGCGGATGCTGTTATCCCCAAAGCCGAGATCCCCTGCGTCCAGCTGGCGGTCGAACCGGATGTATCGGACGCACTGCAAGACTTCCATCTTGACGAGGTGGAACGTATGTCGGAAGTGTCGGACACCACCGAAAGGACCCTGATGGCCGAGGGCCAAGAAGAGGAGGAGCATGTGGAGGCTCCGGACTTAGAGGGCAATGTCGCCCGCGCCCCCTCTGTTACTCCCGTTGCTGTAACGGAACCGATTCCCTTTACCTCTTCCACTCCTACACCGTCGTTAGTGGAAAACCAGGATAGTCTCCAGGCCTTAGTGGCCCTCCTGGACGAGAGGTTCCGCAAAGGACTCAAAGACCTCAAGAGGGAGATCCTCCGTCTATTGAAGCAGACGGTCAGGAAGAGCAATGTTAAGGATCTTCCCCCTTGCTCAGTGACCAACCCCTGGAGGCCTGCAAAGCACATGCCAATTACGAGTGGACGAATTTTCGTTAATGATAAGCTAGGCGCCGTCCCCCTTGAAGAGGTGGAGTTTTGGCCTAGTTTCAAATCTTATCCGGACTGTTACATCCGTCTCAAGTCCGAGCCAGTTTCCAAGGAGGAAACCGAGCCTAAGGAGGTCATTGTCTTTGACCACGCAAAGGCTCAATCTCTTCTCTCCAGCTGCCTTAAGAGCAAGAGCTACACCAACTCCAAGGTGCCGGCCCTAAGCAAGAAACACCCATCCTTTCTTGCTCCTGCCACCATGGTCTTCCCCTTCGCTGAAAAGTCTCTGCTGGCAGTGTTGAAGGCGGTGGAGGAAGAGAAACCCTGCCCTACATTGGAGGAATGTAGGCCCCTCTCCCTCGTCCTCCCTCCCGACGACAAGAACTGGAAAGACATCCAGTTAACTTTCTCTGTAGGAAAGTTGGAGGCTGACGTCGCAGGATGGCAGTTTAATGAGAACCTCCCCAAGCTCTCCGAATACCTTCTGCGTCGGGAGCTAGATACGAAAGAGGGACTAGCCGCCTCCCTTTCTCACCAAGTGCAATTGGAGACGATGGCCGGGGACACTCGGACCCCAGACATGTACATGGTCTTGGCTAAGACCCATCTCGCCACCGTGACGAAGGACTTCTATAGCTTCATCAGGGCCCAGAGAGCCTGTAGAGAATTCGTGTTTGCGGATGCTACTGTCAAACACGAACCCCGGAAACTGATTTCCTCCAGCATTTGGGGGAAAGATCTCTTCTCTAACGACCTCGTGAAAGAGATCGTAGACAGAGCCGCCACAGAGAACCGGAACCTTCTCAACAAGTGGGGCATGTCAAGGAAGAGGAAATCTTCTCAGGATGAGGGCCTCCAGCCTAAGAAGAAGTTGAACAAACCTAGGCCACAGCAGCGGCAGGCTAAGCGCCAGTTTCCGGCACCCGCTACTCCCCAGTTGGTGGCTCAGCCCCAACAGACCTTTCAGTTGGTCCCTCAGCCGGTGGTGTTTCAGTCTCCAGTCTTCACACCTGCCTACGAAAGGCAGTCAACTACCTTTCGTCCCAAAGGTAGAGGCTCCGGCAGAGACTCCTCTTGACGTCCATCCAGAGGGAGAGGAGGAAGGGGAGCAGGCGGCTGAGGTGGCAAACCCTCGGGAAACCAGAAGCAATGAAATGCTTCCGGTGGGAGGAAGACTCTGGCTCTTCCAGGATCGTTGGACCTTCGATCCTTGGGCTCACAGCATCATCAAGAACGGACTAGGGTGGAGTTGGGTAACACCACCTCCAACCTTCCATCAATTCTTCCAACACTCCACCCCCGTCCTGGAAGAATACGTCCAAGAACTCTTGAACAAGAAGGTGATCAAGAGGGTAAAGTCCACCAGGTTCCAGGGAAGACTCTGTGTTCCCATGAAGGACTCCGACAAACTCAGAGTCATTCTGGACTTGTCCCCTCTCAACAAGTTCATAGTGAACAACAAATTCAAGATGCTAACTCTTCAGCACATAAGAGCCCTACTGCCCCAAAAGGCATTCACAGTCTCAATAGACTTGGCGGACGCCTACTGGCACATTCCAATGAATCGCCAGGCCTCCTTCTACTTAGGATTCAGGCTTCAAAGAAGGCAGTACGCCTTCAGAGCCATGCCCTTCGGACTCAACGTAGCTCCAAGGATCTTCACGAAGCTCGCAGAAACGATCGTCCAACAGCTACGCCTACAAGGCGTCCAGGTGATGGCTTACCTGGACGATTGGCTGGTATGGGCAGCATCCTCAGAAGAATGCTTGCAAGCTTCCAGAAAGGTGACCCACTTCCTGGAACATCTGGGTTTCAAAATCAACACCAAAAAGTCTCGACTTTCTCCAGCTCAGAAGTTTCAATGGCTAGGAATCCATTGGAACCTTCAGTCACACCATATTTCCATCCCTCTGAAGAAAAGGAAGGAAATAGCAGGATCTATCAAGAGACTCCTAAAATCCAAACGGATTTCAAGACGTCAACAGGAGCAGGTGCTCGGCTCCCTCCAGTTCGCTTCAGTGACAGACCCAGTGCTACGAGCACAGCTAAAGGATGCATCGGGAGTCTGGAGAAGATACACATCCATCGCTCGAAGAGATCTCAAGAGACCTTTACCAACCAGGCTTCGCTCACTCCTAAAGCCATGGTCGGAGGCAAAGAACCTGAGAAGATCAGTTCCCCTTCAACCACCGCCTCCGTCGGTCGTTATCCACACGGATGCATCGCTAGAAGGATGGGGGGGGGTCACTCCGATCAACGACAAGTTCAAGGAACATGGTCTCCCCTATTCAAGACGTTCCACATCAACTTCTTGGAGGCCACGGCGGTCCTTCTTTCTCTGAAAAGGCTGTCTCCACGCCCCTCATCCCACATCCGTCTAACTCTGGATAGCACTGTTGTGGTCAGATGTCTCAACCGTCAGAGCTCAAGATCGCCCCAACTCAACCAAGTGTTACTGCCCATCTTCCGCCTAGCGGACAAGAAGAGATGGCATCTTTCAGCAGTTCACCTACAAGGATTCCGCAACTTGACGCCGAATGCTCTATCAGGGACAACCCCGATAGAGTTAGAATGGTCCCTAGACGCAGACTCATTCTCCTTCATCTCTCTTCAAGTCCCGGAACTGCAGATCGACCTCTTCGCGACGAGCGACAACAAACTACTTCCTCATTACGTGGCCCCATACGAGGACCCCAGAGCGGAAGCAGTGGACGCCATGTCCCTAGATTGGAACAGATGGTCCAATATTTACCTGGTCCCTCCACCCAACCTTCTGCTGAAAGTCCTCACCAAGCTGAGAACCTTCCAAGGAACAGCAGCCCTAGTGGCACCCAAGTGGCCCCGGAGCAACTGGTTCCCTCTAATCCTGGTATTGCAACCTAAACTATTTCCCCTGCCAGACCCAGTTCTCTCCCAGCAAGTTCAGAAGTCGACTGCCTTCGCTTCATCAAGGAAAACCCAAGACCTACATCTCATGATTTTCTCTCCCTAGCCCTTAAGAAGAGGTTTGGGATCTCGAAGAAAAGTTTGAACTTCCTAGAGGAATGCAAAACAAAATCTACCAGAAGTCTTCCTGGAAGAAATGGGTGTCCTTCGTCAAGGCTAAAAATCCTACAGAAATCTCTATAGACTTTTGTCTGTCCTTCTTTATTCACCTTCATGGACAGGGCTTGGCAGCCAACACGATTTCCACCTGCAAATCGGCCTTGACAAGACCACTACTCTATGCCTTCCAGATCGACCTGTCCGACGACATCTTTAACAAGCTGCCAAAGGCAAGTGCTAGTCTCCGTCCTGCACCTCCACCGAGACCCATCTCCTGGTCTCTCGACAAAGTGCTCCAATTTGCCTCAAGTTTGGACAACGAGTCTTGCCCTCTGAAAGATTTTACTCAAAAAGTGATTTTCCTTTTTGCTCTTGCCTCGGGAGCCCGAGTCAGTGAGATTGTGGCTTTATCAAGAGAAGAGGGCCAGATATAGTTTGCTGATACAGGCAAACTCACCCTCTTTCCTGACCCAACGTTTCTCCCCAAGAACGAGCTTCCCACCAAACGGTGGGGCCCCTGGAGAATCTGCCCTCTGAAGGAAGATGGCTCTCTATGCCCAGTGGAGAGTAAAGGTCTATATTCGAAGAACTTCAGACTTTGACGGAGGACAGTTCTTTAAAGGAGAAACATCGGGGTCTGATATGTCACTCAAACAACTAAGGGCGAAGATCACCTACTTTATTCGCAGAGCGGATCCTGACAGTACACCCGCAGGTCATGATCCCCGGAAAGTCGCCTTTTCCCTGAACTTTTTCCAGTCAATGGATTTCGAGAATCTTCGCTCTTTCACAGGCTGGAAATCCTCAAGAGTGTTTTTCAAACACTACGCGAAGCAGGTGCACGAGTTGAAGCGTTTTGTGGTAGCAGCAGGTAGTGTGCGAAAACCTGCTACTTAGTGCTGCGTAGAACAGTGAGTTATTCGGGACTCTTAACTCCATGGGTGCCTGTGTTGACCCTAGTGCGAAACATAGTGATTTTAAGTGCCACCTTGTGACACTAAGGACTGTTCTTCTACAAAGGTGAAGTAACATAGACAGAAGCACGTGTGCCACATGTTTTAATATGAAGTGTATATAAGACTTCCTAGAAAGACTTTATACTTCCTCTGGAACTTATGTATGTAATGGCAAGTTTTTCCTTTTCAGATTCCACACCCACTTCTTCTGATGTCTTTAGTCTATGTTTTAATTGCATTTCATATTTTAAAATTTGCTTATTTTATGCTAATTCTGTTTTACTGAATAATAGGGAATTTGGTTACCTGTGCGTCTCATTTCGCCCTCACTCATGAAATAAAAACACTGTTACAGAATTTTGATTACCCTATTATTTGAATATTGTTATGAACAATGTTATAATATTGTTTCTCTTGATGCAAACTCATCTAGACCAAGGTAATTTGTTCCAACATGATTGTACTTACCTTCTTCTATCTGGCCCCGGGACCGGCAGGTATCTCCGAGACTAGGCGAGTTCCTCTATCAAGTAACTTCAAGATGTTCCTTGCGTTCAAATAGGACTTCCCTGCCTGGGGGGCAGGAAGCGGTAACATGGTATAT